>NC_133666.1:607415777-607625846 GCF_037893015.1 Macrotis lagotis | reverse complement strand
ACATATATAAATAAAATAAAACTAATCATAGTTTTGTTTGCTCTATTTAGCCAATTAGTAGTCTTTCACTTACTTTTCTTTGGGGGGTCTATTTAATAGAATTCATTTCTTAGATATTGAGGGAACTTCATGTAACTCACTGTTTTATTTAAAGAGTAATTGTAGGGAAAACTGCAATTTTACAGTAAGCTACTGGAAAATAGTAAATTTATCTCTTCTTAACTTCTTCTTCCTCATCAGGCATTGCTTCCCTAGGTAACTTCCTGTTCTTTTTAAATTTTGTTTATTTTACTTATAGGCTAATTTTCCTAATGAATATTGATGGAAAATATTAGCAAATATTAGCAAAGTGATTACAGAAATTTATCACCCAGATAAATACACTATGACTAGGTGGTATTCAGACCAGGAAGGCAAGGCTAGTTCAATATCAGAAAAACAGCCAGGTATAATTGCCCATATAAATAGGAAAATTATCAGAAATCTTATGATTATCTCAATAGATGTGGAAATCATTTTTTTTGGCAAAAAAATATCTTTTATATGAAATTTCTTAGGCTTATTCTACCTCCCCTTTCCTTTCTCCCAGTACATTTACTTTGTCACCCATTGACTCCATCTTTAAAATATATTATACCTTCAAATTTGGCTCTCTCTTGTGTCTTGACTATAAATGCTCCTTCTGACTGCTCTAATAAATGAGAAGGTTCATATGAGTCAAGTTTATCAGTATCATCTTCCCATGCAGGAATACATGCAGTTCATCATCCTTAAATCCCTCATGATTTACCTGTTTCGTCTACTCTCTATGCTTCACCTATGTCCTGTACTTTTTTTTTGGATTTTTCAAGGCAATGGGGTTTATGTGGCTTGCCCAAGGCCACACCAGCTAGGTAATTATTAAGTATCTGAGGCCAGATTTGAACACAGGTACTACCTGACTCCAGGGCCGGTGCTCTATCCACTGTGCCACCTAGGTCTTATCCCCTTGATAATTATTAAGTGTCTGAGGCCGGATTTCAACTCAGGTACCCCTGACTCCAAGTCTAGTGCTCTATCCACTGTGCCACCTAGTCGAGCCCTGCATCCTGTACTTGAAGATAAAACTTTCTGTTCAACTCTGGTCATTTCAATAGGAACATTAGAAATTCCCCTGTTTCATTGAAAGTCAGTCCTTTTCCCTTGGAAGAGGATGTTCAGTTTTGCTGGGGTAGTTGGTTTTCAGTTGCATTCCAAGCTCTTTTGCCTTCCAGAATATTATATTACAAGTCCTAGGAGCTCTTCATGTAGTTGCTGCTAAGTCCTTGTGTGATCCTGACTGCAGTTCCACGATATTTGAATTGTGTTCTTCTGGCTGCTTATAATATTTTTCTCTTTGACCTGGGAGTTCTGGATCTTGGCTATAATATACCAAGGGTTTTTTTTTAATTTTTGGATCTCTTTCTAGGGGATTAAGGTGGATTCTCTCAATTTCTATTTTGTCCTCTTCTAGGATATCAGGGCAAATTTCCTGCAGGAATTCTTTAAAAATGAGATTAAGGCTCTTTTCCTGATCATGAATTTTCAGGTATCCCAATAATTTTTTGATTATCTTTCTTGGATTTGTTTTCCAGATCATTTGTTTTTAAAATGAGATGTTTCACATTTTCTTCTAGTTTTTCATTCTTTTGGTGTTGAAGTATTGTATCTTGATTTCTTGTAAAGTCATCAGCTTCCTTTAAATCCATTCTCCATCTGAAGGATTTATTTTCCTCAGAGAGCTTTCTTATCTCACTTTCCATCTGACCAATTCTGTATTTAAAACATTCTTCCTCCTCAATAACTTTTTGAACTGTTTCATCCATTTGACCTAAGTTGGTTTTTACAGTGTTATTTTCTTCAACATTTTTTGGATATCCTTGATTAAGTTGCTGATTTCATTTTCATGTGTTTTCCTGAAACTCTCTCATTTCTTTTCCTAATTTTTCTTCTATCTCCCTTGCTTGATTTTCAAAATCTTTTTTAAGCTCTGTCATAGACTGAGTCCAGCTTCTATTTTTTTTTCTTGGAGTCTTTAGATGCAGAAACCTGTACTTCATCATCTTCAGATTAAGTATTTTGATCCTCCTTGGGATCATAACACAAAATATTTATCAATAGTCAGGTTCCTTTTTTTTTTCCTGTTTACTGATTTCCCCATCCTGTGCCTGGTTTTGGGCTGCTTCCTGAACTTTTGAGTTTTATTGGGGAGAGGCCCACAAGGACCTCAGCGTGTGAGGCTCTGACTTTTCTCCTTGTCTGAGAATGACCACAAGTGCAGCCCTCTGCCACAGGGCTCTTCTATGGGGGGCCCTAGACTGGGATCAGGATCTAAACATGGTCATGAGACCCAGAGTCCTGTTCCAGGGACAGAGGACAGACCTTAGAAGTTTCCCCTCCATTCCCTTACCTTCAATGAACTGAGCACTCAGGGTCCAACTAACTAGAGCTTCTGGCTTGCTGGCTCTACTGGCCTGCTTCTGTTTCCTGGATCTGGGTTGATGGCTGCTCTGATTGCCATGGTCATGCTAAATGCACTGAGTGCCCATGACCACGTTCAGGGCCTGGTGCTTCAAGCTTTTTCTGGTAGAGGTCTCCTTGCTGATCTTCCAAGGTGTGCTTAGTTCTCCATGGGGCACAGGTCAGTAAACTGCTTCTGCTTCCAGGAGCCAATGTTCCCAGGCACCCTGGTACTGTTTCCGGGAGGCTGAAGTTTCTTCACTCTGGCAGGGGATTTACCCTCTAACCACATGGAACAGAGTTTTCTTACTATTTTCCAGGTTACCTTGGACTGGAGTATTGCCTCACTGGATTTTTCTGTGGGTTCTGTCTCTCAGAAATTTAGAGTCATAATTTTAAGATTTTTGAAATATTTTAGAGAGAGTACCTAGGAGAAGCTCTTCTCCTGCTGCCATCTTGGCTCTGCCCTGTGGAAAACATTTTTAATGGAACCCATTGCTACTGAAAATACTAGTGAGCATAGTAATAAATGGAGTTTTCCTTAACATGACAAGTAATATCTATTCAAAGCTATCATCAAGAATAATATGTAAAATAGATAAGCTAAAATCATTCCCAGTAATCTTAGAGTTGAAACAAGGATATTCATTAGTATCACTATTATTCAATATTGAACTAGAAAAGTTAACTTCAGCAATGAGCGATGAAAAAGAAATTGAAGTAATTAGAATAGTCAATGAGGAAACAAAATACTCTGCAAATGATAAAATGGAAAACTTAGAGATTCTAGAAAACAGCTAAAAAGTTATTGAAATAATTATGAACTTTAGCAAAGTTGTAGGATATAAAATAAACCCACACAAATCATCAGCATTTCTATAAGAAAACAATGAGCTAGGAAGAAAAAAAACATAAGAGAATGTTTTAAAAAGTGAAGATAGTCTTCATTCAGATGCTGTAGTTTTTTTTTTGTTTTTGTTCATTTACTCTGTTTGCTTTGTTTTTCTTTGTCTGGATGTAGATAGCCTTGTCCATAACAAGTCTCCCAGGGTCCTCATAGCTGCCTGAACTTTTGATAGGAACAGTACCCATCAAAGTTGATCAAATCAAAATATTGTAGTTAATGTGCACAACTTTCTTTTGTTTCTGCGCCCTTCATTCAGCATCAGTTCCTGCAATTCTGTGCATGCTTCCTTAGAGTCTGATCATTCATGATTTGTTATAGGACTTTAATAATCCAAACCATTCATATCCCATAACTGGTTTTGGTATTTGCCAATTGATACTTGATTTCCCAATTCCTTGCCACTATAAAATGAGCTACTTTGAATATTTGGAATATATGGTACTTTCCCAATTTTTTTATGATTTCTTCTGGATATAAATCTAGAATTGGAATTGCTGGGTCAAAGGGTATGATCATGTTTTTTGCTCTTTGGGCATAGATACATAGTTCTCTACAATGCATTGATGTCTCAATTATCCCATAACCTTTTCAGCATTGATCATTTTTCTCTTTTTGTCATCTTAGTCAATTTGATAGGTGTGAGATGATACCTCATAGTTGTTTTAAATTTTCATTTCTCTAATCAATAATGATTTGGAACAATTTTTCATATGATTATGTATAACTTTAATATCTTCATTTGAAAACTGCTTGTTTATATTCTTTGACCATTTAGCAATTGTGGAATGAATTGTAGCCTAACAAATTTGATTCAATTCTCTCTATATATTATAGGAATTAGACCTTTATCAGGAATCCCTAGCTGTGGAAATGGGTTTCCCAGCTTCCTGTATTCTAATCTTGACAGCACTGGTTTTATTAGTACAAAAGGTTCTTTTTTTGTAAATTTAATATAGTGAAAATCATCCATTTTGCAATTTGTAATGTACTCTACTCCTACATGTCTTATCCCAGAAGCTACTGTCTTTCTGTTTGTCAAGCAATAGATTGCAATAGATATTTAAAACTGTTTCTTTTGTACCTATCCTAATCCAAAGTCCATTATTCTATTTTCCTAATCATGTATCAGGAAGTTCTGAACCCTACCAATTTTATAGTATAGTATATCTGGTATGCAAAGCCACTTTCCTTTACATTTTTATCAGTTCCCTTGATATTCTTCACCTTTGTTGCTCCAGATGTATTATGTTGTTATTTTTTTCTAATTTGGTAAAATAATTATTTGGAAGTTTGATTAATATGGCACTGAATAAGTAATTTAATTTGATTAGAATTAATATTTTTATTATTTGAACTCCACCTAATAGTGAATAATTGATATTTTTCCAATTGTTTCCAATTTTCCAATTGAATATTTATGTAGAGCATTTTGTAACTATCTTCATGCAGTTTCAGCATTTGGAGGTAGATTCACAAGTATTTAAAGTTTTCTGCAGTTATTCTTTCTATCTTTTGCCCTTGAGTTTTGCTGTTTGTATATAGAAATGTTGATGATTTATGTGGGTTTATTTTTATAATCTCTCTCATTTTCTGAATTTGTCATTTGTTTCAATTTGTTTTTTAAGTTGATTTTCTGGGGTTCTCTAAGCATACCAATCATATCATCTGCAAAGAAGGAAAATTTTGATTCCTCATTGTCAATTGTAATTCCTTCATTCATTTTCTTCTCTTATTGCTAAAGCTAACATTTCTAATACTATATTGAATAGTAATGGTGATAATGGGTATCCTTGTTTCATCCCTGATTTTATTGGAAATGCTTCTAGTTCATCCTCATTTCAGATATTTGTTAATGGTTTTAGATAGATAATACTTATTATTTTAGAAAAAGCACATTTATTCCTATACTCTCCAATATTTTTAGTAGGAATGGATGTTGTATGTTGTAAAAGAATTTTTCAACATCTAATGAAATTTTGGCTGGTTTTACTATTATATTCAAGATTCAAGAATTTCATAAAGAAAAGTAATTGAGGGATGGCTAGGTGGCTTAGTGGATAAAGCAGGGGCCTTGGAGTCAGGAGCACCTGGGCTCAAATCCAGTGTCAGACATTTAATAATTACCTAGTTGTGTGGCCTAAGGCAAGCCACTTAGCCCCATTTGCCTTGCAAAAACCTAAGAAACAGTCATTGAAAAGGGGAAAGAAAAAAACAAACAAAAACACTCAAATGTTACTTAAAACTATCAAATTGTATAAAACCCTAAAAGGGAAGATATAACACTTCTAATTTTTGAGAACTTTACTTCTCTTAAGATAATTAAAGGATTGAATATAATTGAAGAGATTGGACTTAAAGGATATGGGTATAGTTGAGTCTTATCTCAGCATTGAAGATGTCCAAGATGACTTCACTATGTTTCAGACAAATAGCCCTGATGAAAAGCAGGGGTGTTAACTTTAAATTTAAGTGCCTCATTATATTTTTTTTAATTTATTTTTTGTTCTCATTTTGTACAAATGTTTTTCTTTACATTAATAAGATATACTTGTTTACAAGTAAACAAAATACCCCTCCCCCCATTGAATATAGATAGACTTGCTTGGGCAAAAAAGTAAAGGGGGGAGAAAAAAATTAAAATAAAAAAATAATAGTAATAATTGTAGGTATGGCCAGGTGGTGCAATGGATGAAGCATCAGCCCTAGAGCCATGAGCACCTGAGTCCATATCCGGCCTCATAAACCCAATAATCACCCAGCCATGTGACATGCAAGCTACCCGATCCCCACTGCCCTGCAAAAACCAAAAAGAAGAAAAAAAAAAAAAACAAGACCCAAAATAAAATAAAATAGTAATAATAGTAGAGGTGGCTGGGTGGCAGACAGAGCATTGGCCTTTGAGCCAGGAGCACCTGGGTCCGAATCCGGCCCCAGACACCCAATGATCACCCTGCTATGTGGCCCCAGGCAGGCCATCCAGCCCCACTTGCCCTGCACCCTCCCCCAAATAATAATAACAAAAAATGTGATTTCAGTCTTTGTTCCAACACCATCAACTCTGTCATGAGTGGATCACATTCTTTATGATAAGTCCATCACAAAAGTTACTTCCATATATTTCCAACATCGCCATTGCTGATCGCAACTCCCTCCTTTCTTATTTCTCCACTACCATGTACTATATTTTCTCTCTCCTTTCACTCAGACTCTGCTGTAGGGTCACTGAGTGGCACAGCAGACAGATCCCAGGCCCTGGGGCCAAGAAGCCCTGAGACCCCATACCACCCCTTAGGCCCAGAATCCACCTGGCCCTATGGTCCTGGGCAGGCCATCCAATCCCAGGCCCTTGCAAGAAGTAAAAAACAGAAAATGTGTTATATCTGACCACTGTCCCACCATGGTCCATCCTCTCCTCCTTTATTTACATCCCCACCCCTTCCCCCTGCTCCCCCCTCCTTCTTTCTCCAGTTGTCTATACACCATTGAGTATATTTGCTGTTTCCTCTCCTAGCCATCTCTGATGAGAGCAAAGGTTCTCTCATTCCCCCTTGCCTCTCCCCTTCCATATCATTGCAATAACTCAATGTAATAAAAAAAATCTTATTATGTGAAATAGCTTGGACTATTCCCCCTCTCCTTTTTCTTTCTCCCATTCCATTTCCCTTTTTTCCTTATTGACTCCATTTCTACACCATATTTTATCTTCGAATTCAGCTTTCTCCTTTGCTTCAACTATAAAAGCTCCCTCTACCTGCTCTATTAACTGAGATGGTTCATATGAATATTACCAGTATCATTTTTTCTATACATACAGTTCATCCTCATTAAGTCCCTCATATTTCTCCCCTCTCCTCCAATCTCCATGCTTCACCTGAGTCCTGTATCTGAAGATCAAACCTTCTATTCAGCTCTGGCCATTCCAAAAGGAACCTTTGAAATTCCCCTGGTTCATTGAAAGTCCATCTTTTTCCCTGTAAGAGGACATTCAGCCTTGCTGGGTAGTTCATTCTTGGTTGCATTCTAAGCTCTTTTGCCTTCTGGTATATTGTATTCCAAGCCCTACGAGCTTCCAATGTAGTTGCTGCTAAGTCCTGTGTGATCCTGACTGCAGCTCCACGATACTTGAACTGTGTCCTTCTGGCTGCTTGTAATATTTTCTCTTTGACTTGGGAGTTCTGGAACTTGGCTATAATATTCCTGGGGGTTGGTTTTTTGGGATCTCTTTCTTGGGGGGATCGGTGGATTCTCTCCATTTCTATTTTGCCCTCTGCTTCTAGAACATCAGGGCAATTTTCCTGTAGTAATTCTTTGAAAATGATGTCAAGGCTCTTTTCCTGATCATGACTTTCATGTATTCCAATAATTTTCAAATTATCTTTCCTAAGTCTGTTTTCCATATCAGTTGGTTTTTCAATGAGATATTTCACAGTTTCTTCTAATTTTTCATTTTTTTGGTTTTGAAGTATTGATTCCCGATTTCTGGTAAATTCATCAATTTCCCTGAATTCTATTCTTTGTCTGAAGGATTTATTTTCCTCAGAGTTTTCTTATCTCTTTTTCCATGAGGCCAATTTTGCTTTTTTAAAGCATTCTTCTCCTCAGTAACTTTTTGAACTGTTTTATCCATTTGACCTAAGCTGGTTTTTAGCATGCTATTTTCTTCAGCATTTTTTTGGATTTCCTTGACTAAGCTGCTGACTTCATTTTCATGTTTTTCCTGCATCTCTCTCCTTTCTTTTCCCAGTTTTTATTCTAACTCCCTCATTTGATTTTCAAAGTCTTTTTTAAGCTCTATCATAGCCTGAGCGCAATTTCTGTTTTTCTTGGAGTCTTTAGATGCAGGAGCTTGTGCTTCCTCATCTTCAGACTGAGTATTTTGATCCTTCTTGGGCTCATTTTCAAAATATTTCTCAATGGTCTTCCTCTTGTGTCTTTGTTCATTTTCCCAGCCTAAGCCTGTTTTTTTGGGGTGCTTCCTGAGCTTTTGGGACACTCCCACAAGGGTCTCAGTGTGTGAGGCTCTGTCCTCCCTCCTGGTCTGTGAATGACCATATGTGCCCCTCTCTGTCATGGGGCGAGGTGGGGGGGGGGCTCTGCTGTTCTATGGGGGGCCCTAGACTGCGATCAGTATCTGAATGTGGTCAGAGCTCCAGAGTCTGGTTCCAGGGGCAGAGGAAAGAGGTCTGCAGTCTCTCTTCACTCCCCTCCCCTGAGGGCTGGGCTCCACGTGCTTGCTCTGGCAGAGGTCCCCAGCTGCTCCCCCACTCCGTGCTGGTGCTCCCCAGGGTGCAGCCCAGGAGACTCCCCCGCTGCTGTGAGCTGAGGCTCCCAGCGTCCTGGGGCTGCCTCCGGGAGGCTGAGGTTCTTTGGCTCTGGTGGGCCACCCCTCTTCCGGGCCGCCCCTCCAACCCCGGGGGGGGAAGAGCTTTTCTGTTCTTTTCCAGGTTACCTTGAGTAGGATAACTGCCTCACTGGGTCCCTTTGTGGGTTCTGTCTCTGGAAAGTTTATTTAGAGTCCCCGCCCCGCCTCATTATATTTTGACCCACTTTAATTGTTCTGTGCTGATGAAGGCATCATAAACTGAGTGGTCCTTAGTCAATGTCTCTGTAACTTAGAATCATTTGAAAAGTTCTCTGGTGAGATAACCAGAGCCTCCAATTACTTAGACATCTTTAGGAGTCTTGCAGTTAATTAGATCAGGTTTTGACATAATCCACTCTTACTTTAGTAAAGGGTTAAGTACTCTGGATGGGGGACAAGGGTAAAGTGTAAAAGAAAATAGCCATTGATTCATTTGAAAAAAGGGTTAAGTACCCTGGGTGGCAGGAGAGAAAATGGGCCCGGGTGGGGCAGGGGGGCAGGGACACAAATAGTTCAAGAAAATTTTGCTTTTGATGATACTTTGGCTTAAGATGAAAACTGTGTGCCCTTTGGAGGGTACTTGAAAAGGGGTTAAGGTAAAAAATGTTTATAAACATAATTAGTTTTAATTTGAGACAATGCTGCTTATCAAGCAATTGAGCAAGCAATCTGTGTTCATATCTTGATAACAATGGGAATTTATGAAGCAATCACAATAATCAAACTATGATTGATAATATCTGATTAACAGCAATACAGCAACCAAGTGAAGAGGCAAAAAGATTTATAATTTGAGAGGGAAATAAGGGAGAATGGAAATCTGACTTAATTCTATTCAATGGATTTGGCCCAGAGAGGGAATAAGATGCATTTCCATTTAGATTTAAAAATTTATCCTAATCTACAGGGAAGGGAGGGGAATGGGGAAAAGGAAAGATAAAGAAAGAAGGGACTGATAAAAGGGAAAGTGAAGGAAAAGTGAAAATAAACTGAAAGTTAAATTTTAAGGGAAAAGTGAAAGGGGAAAGGGAGTAAATTTTGGTGAAGAGCAATGAGAGGAAAGGAAAGATAAAAATATAAATGGAGAAAGCATGGAGAGAAATACAGAATTAGTATCCTTTACAATAAATATGTATTGCTGGAGGGGTTGTGAACAAATTCAATCATTTTGGAGAGCAATATGAAACTATGCCCAAAGAGCAAAAAAACTATTCATACCCTTTGACCCTGCAATTTCAATTCTAGGTCTATATACAGAAGATATTATAAAAAATGGAAAAGGCCTAAAATAAAATATCCAAAATATTTGTAGCAGCTCTTTTTTAGTGGCAAAGAATTGGAAATTGAGGGGATGCCCATCAGTTGGGGAATGACTAAACAAGTTATACTACCTGAATACTAAGGAATGTTATTTTTCCTATAAGAAACCATAACTGATTGGACTCTAAAAAGGTGTAGAATTACTGGACCTGATGCTGAGCAAAGGGAGCAGAAACACAAGAATGATGTACATATTAACAACATTATGAGATGATCAACCTTAATGGAAGCAGCTCCTCTCAGCAGTTCAGAGACCTAGCACAGCTGTAATAGACTGACTTTGGACAATGTTATCCCCATCCAGAGGAATAAAAACAAAACAAAACAAAACAAAACAAAACAAAAACAAAACAAAAAGAAAAACCAACTCTTCAGAATCTGATGAACACTTTATAAAAATTATATCTTTTGTGTCTTTTTCCTTTAACCCTAATTCTTCATGCTGAAAAATGATTAATATGTAAACTTGTTTACCAAAATATTCATGTACAATATTAACCTGACTGTGAGCCACTGAGGGAAGGAGGGTGGGAAGGGAGGGTAGGAGGAAATTCTGTAGCATAAAAATATACATGCACATACATGAAGCTAAATAATTATATAATTTTTTAAAAAAAGTTTAAAAAAAGCTCTTTGAAGAAAATAATTCCTTCAAATGTAGAGTAGAGCTAAGTGAAGCTGATGACTTTATGAGAAATCAAGAAAAAATAACACAAAACTAAAAGAATGAAAAACTAGAAGAAAAAATGAATATCTCATTGGAAAAAATAACTGACCTTGAAAATAAATCCAGGAGAAATAATTTTTTTCATTTTTTCTTTTTTACAACGTGAGTAGGTTAAGTGACTTGCTGAAGGTCACACAGCTAGGTAATTATTAAGTGTCTTGGGGCTCAATTTGAACTCAGGTTCTCCTGACTCCAGGGCCAGTGCTCTATCCCCTGACCCATGTAGATGCCCTCCCCCACCCCCCTCAGAGATATAATTTAAGAAATACTGAGCTACCTGAAATGTCATGATTAGGAAACAGGCCTATATTTCACTTTTCAAGAAATACTCTAGGAATTTGCCCTGATATCTTAGAAACAGAGGATAAAAAAGAAATCAAGAGAATCTATCAATGACCACCAGAAATAAATTCCCAAATAACACCCCCCAGGAATATTATAGCCAAATTAAAGAACCTCTAATTAAGGGGAAAAAATATTACAAGCAGTCAGAAAGAATCAATCAAATATCATAAATCTACAGTCATGATTACACAGGATTTAACAACATCTACATTAAGGGTTCATATAGTTTGAAATATGATATTCCAGAAGGCAAAAGAGCTTGGATTACTACCGAGAATCAATTACCCAGCAAAATTCAATATATACCCTTTCAAGGGAAAATTTGAGCATTCAATTAAGTAGGAGACTTTCAAACTTTCCTGTTGATATGACCAGAGCTGGGACAGCTAGTAAACAGAACACTGACCCTGGAGTCAGGAGCACCTGAGTTCAAATCTGGCTTTAAACATTTAATAATTACCTAGCTGTGTGACCTTTGACAAATCATTTAAATCCATTGCCTTGCAAAAAACAAATGAATAAACAAACAAAACACATGACCAGGATTAAACAGAAAGTTTGATCTTCAAGTACAAGTTCTCAGGTAAGGCAGAGAGGGTAGATGGGAAGGGCAAATTATGAGGGATTTAATGATGCTGAACTTTTTGTATTCCTGCTTTGGAAGATGATATTGTAATTCCTATGAACCATCTCATTTGTTAGGCCAGTTAGAAGGAGTATGTGAGGGGTAAAAATGCTGACTTTTCAGAAATGTAGTGCTAAATTAGTTCAAGCCATAGGCCTCAGTTTCTATTTCTCAAGAATCAGGTGAGTGTATAAGAATGTAGATCTCTAGCTAGAAGTTAATATTACCCTAACCATATAAGACTCTCTTCTGCAACTCAGACAAACCCCCCCTTCCCTTCAGACCATCAAGTCAGAACAATTGTTGCAAAGGATGCAGAAGGGAGGAGGGGATGTGGCTTGTAGTTTTTGTGGTTTTTGCCTTCATAACTTTGCTTCAGCTTCTGTAATCTGACTTTCCATGCTCCAGCAAAGGGACTGCCCTGCTTCTAGTGAGAACTGAAAATAAACTCTGACTCTTTTGCTGTTACTTTGAGAGAACTCCGAGCAGTCATTTTTGGGTTAGGGTCTCAAGACCCCACACAAGCATATGTAGACAAGGCACAGGAGGGAGCTGAATATAAAGGTACATTATGTTATAAAGATGGAGTTAATAGGCAAGAAAGGAATGTACTGGGAGAAAGGGAAAGGAGAGGTAGAATGGGCTAAGTAATTTCACATAAAAGAACCAAATAAATGTTTTTGGGGAATAAGTAAGCCTTGACTCTCATCAGAAGTGACTTGGAGAGAAAATAACATACACAATTGGGTACAAAAATCTATCTTACCCTAGCGGAATAAAGGAGGGGAAAGGGATGGGAGAAAGTGGGTAGGGTGAAGGGAGGGACTTGTGTAGGTGATAATAAAGACAGAAGATTGTAGGACAGGCTAGTGAGATATATACAACACATTTTGAGGAGGGACAGAGTGAAAGGAGAAAGGGAATAGAGTAATTGGGAGGTGGGGAGGAATAGGATGGAGGGAAATACAGCTAGCAATAGCAATGGTGCAAAAATATTGAATTAATTTCCTTGGTGCACTTATGATAAAGAATGCAATCTTATGCTGAGAGAAGGGGGCAGAACTAAAAGAATATTCTACACATTAACAACTTTGTGAGTTGATTAAGCTTGATGGATCCAGCTCCTTTTAGCAGTTCAGAGTTTTGGGACAACCTTATTAGACTGACTATGGACAATATTATCCCCATACAGAGGAACAAAAATAAAACAAAAAAGAACAAAAACCTTCAGAATCTGATGAACACTACATTCACTTATAAAAACTTCTCTTATGTATTTCCCTTAATCCTAATTCCTCATACCAAAAATGACTAATCAATATTCATGTTAAACACAGATGTTTAAGTACAATAGTCGCCTGACTGTTTGCTACTGAGGGGAGGGAGGTTAGAAGAGAGGGTGGAAGGAACTTTCATAACAAGTACCTGGAAAAATAAAATATCAATTAAAGTTTTTTTAAATGATAAAGAACGCAATCATCTCAAAGACAGCAGATGGCGTCTGAAAACAGTTTGAAGTACATTTTTCCTCTCACTTTATTTTTCTTGAAATTTCTCTATCCTTGTGGGAGGAGGGAGTTATGTTTACTTTTACAATAAGACTATTGTAATAATGTGAAACAAAATATTAAAATAAATAAATTCAACTGAATAAATAGAAAGAAAGAAAGTAGTTTATGTAGAGTTGGAATTAATTGTTCCTTAAATGTTTGGTAGAATTCACCTGGAGATTTTTTCTTAGGGAGTTTCTTGATGGTTTCTTTAATTTCCTTCTCTAAAATGAATTTATTTCTTCTTCTGTTAACCTGGATAGTCTTTATTTTTGGAAATATTCATCCATTTTACTCAGGCTATCAAATTTATTGTCATACAGCTGGACAAAATAATGCTGAATTCTTTCTCTCTCATTTTTTTGCAAGACAATGTGGCTAAATGGCACAGTCACACAGCTAAGTAAGTATTAAGTGTCTGAAGTTGGATTAGAACTCAGGTCCTCCCAACTCATGGATCAGTGTGTTCTATCCATGGTACCATGTAGTTGCCCCCTGAATTATCTATTTAACTTCCTCTTCATTGGTGATAGGTACACCCCTTTCATTTTTGATACTGCAGACCCAGTAAAGGTATTGATGGATCAAAGGTTATATGCATTTTATTGACCTTTGGGTATAATTTCAAATTCCTCTCCAGAAAAGTTGGAACAGTACACAACAATGTATTGCTTTCCCAGATTTTCCATTATCCTTTCTGGTCATATTGGCCAATCTGAGAGGTGTGAGGTACCTCAGAGATGCTCAAATTTGCATTTCTCTAATCAATAATGATTTAGAGCAAATTTTTTATGACCATAGCTAACTTTGATTTCTTCCTCCATGAATTGCATTTGCATTTCTTTTGATCATTTTTCAATTTGGGAATGACTTATTCTTTTATATAGTTTAGAAATGAGTCCTTTGTCAGATACACTAGTGAAATTCTTTCCCAATTTAATATATACCTTTTGATCTTTGTTACAGTGGTTTTGTTTGTGCAAAACCTTTTTAATTAAATATATTCAAAATTATAAAGTCTGTTTATTAAAATGTTCTCTATCTCTTCTTTGTTCTATTTTCATAGATAATATTATCTCTTAATGTCTAAATACTGTACCCATTTTATCTTATCTTGGTATAGGGTGTAAGATAAAAAGGCCTAATTCTATTTCCTGCCTTATTATCTGCCAATTTCCCCAAAAGAGTGAGTTCTTATCCCAGAAGCTGAACTCATTGGGTTTATCAAACAGCAAATTACTATAATCATTTCCTGCTGTCTCTTTTGCATCTAAACTATTCCACTGATCCATCACTCTATTCCTTAGCCAGTATCAGACAGTTTAGGTAACTGATGCTTTATAATATAATTTTAGACCTGTTATGGCTAGACCATTCTCTTCTATATTTTTCATTAATCTACTTGATAGTCTTGACTTTTTTGTTCCTCCATATGTATTTAGTCTATTTTTCTAGCTCACTAAAGTAATTTTTTTAGAATTTTAATTGGTATGACTCTAAAAAGGTAGGTTTTTTAGATAGAATTGCCATTTTTATTATATTAGTTCAGCCTTTCCATGAGCAATTGACATTTTAGCACTTATTTAGATTTGATTTTGTTTATGTGAATATTATTTTATAGTTATTTTCATAGAGTTTATTAGTCTGCTTTGGCAGAGAGATTACAAAGTATTTTATGTCATATGGATCTTTTTTAAATGGGATTTCTTTTTCTAGCTGTTGCTGCTGTATCTTGTTAGCAATATATAGAAAGTCTGAGGATTTATTTGGATTTATTGTATATCCTACAATTTTACTAAAGTTACTATTGTTTTCTAGTTTTTAGATGATTTTTTAAGGTTCTCTAGGTTTATCAATATCATCTGCATAGAGTGAGAGTTTTGTTTCTTCATTCCCAATTCTAATTCCTTCAACTTCTTTTTCTTCACTTATTGATAAAGCTAACATTTCTAATGTAATATTGAATAGTAGTGGTGATAATGGGAATCCTTGTTTCACCCTGATCTTATTGGGAATGATTCTAGCTTATACCCATTGCAAATAATGCTTGTTGATGGTTTCAGATAGATGATGCTTATCATTTTAAGGAACAATTAATTAATTCCTACACTCTCTAATGCTTTTGGTAGGAATGTTAGATTTGTTATTGATATAGTCAATTATACTGACTTTTTCCCAAAAATTTTCTTAATTTTCCTAATATTGAACCAACCCTACATGCTTGGAACAAATCATGCTTGGTCATATTGTGTTATCCTAGTGATTGCTGTAATCACTTTAATTTTATTTAAAGTTTTACATTCATATTCATTAGGGAAATTGTTCTATAATTTTCTTTCTCTGTTTTGAATATTCCTGGTTTAGGTATCAGCACCATATTAGTGTCATAGAATGAATTGGGCAGAGATCTGTCTTTAACTATTTTTTCAGATAGTTTTCATAGAATTGGAACCAGTTGTTCCTTGAATGTTTGATATAATTCACTTGTGAATTCATCTAGCCCTGGAGAATTTTTCTTAGCAAGTTCATTGATGGTCTGTTGAATTTCTTTTTCTGAGATAGGGTTATTTAGGAATTTAATTTCTTCTTTTAACCTAGGCAGTTAATATTTTTGCAAATATTCATCCATTTCATTTAGATTTTCAAATTAATTTGGCATACAGCTGGTCAAAATAGTTCTGAATTATCACTTTAATTTCCTCCTCATTGGTGATTAATTTACCTTTTTCATTTTTGATACTAGTAATTTGGTTTTCTTCTTCCTTTTTTTAAATCAAATTAACCACAGGTTTATATAGTTTATTATTTTTTTCATAAAAACAACTCTTGGTTTTATTCATTAGTTCAATAGTTTTTTTGCTTTATATTTTATTAATTTGACTAATTTCCAGAATTTCTAATTTGGTATTTAATTGGGGATTTTTAATTTGTTCTTTACCTTTTTTATTACATGCTCAGTTCATTGACTTCTTCTCTTTCCTCTTTTTTATTTTATTACATGTTTATTGATGTTTTACTTTGTCAAATACATGTTATGAAAGTTTTTTTAACATTAATTCATATACTTATGCATATTTCTAAGTTACAAAATTTCCTTCCACCCTTTCCCTTCCCTCAACAATGAACAGTCAGGTTAATATTACATTTACACATTTTTTTGTTAAGCATCTTTATAGGTTAGCCATTTTTGATGTGAGGAGTTAGGATTCAGGGAAAGAAATATATAAGAGATATAGTTTTTAAGAAGTGATTGTAGTGTTCATTAAAATCTGAAGGATTTTTGTTTTGTTTTGTTTTGTTTTTACTTTCTCAGGATGGGGATAGCATTGTCCATAGCTATTCTTTTAGGGTTGTCCTGCCTCTCTGAAATGCTTAGAGCAGCTGCATCCATCAGGGTTGATTATCTCACAGTGTTGTTAATGTGTACATTATTCTCTTGGTTCTCTTTCTCTATTTTATTCATATATGCTTTTAGAGATATATAATGTATTTGCTAGTAACTGCTTTGACTGTATTCCATAAGTTTTTTGCAAGTTGACTCATTATTGTCATTGTCTCGGATGAAATTATTGGTTCTTTCTATAATTTGTTGTTTGATCCATTCATTCTTTAAAATGAGGTTGTTAGTTTCTAATTAGTTTTAGGTCTATCTCTTCAAGGCCCTTTACTGCAGGTGATTTTTTTTTTGTATAATGGTCTGAAAAGTTGCTTTCAATATTTCTGCCTTTCTGCATTTTATTATGAAATTTTTATGCCCTAATAAATGGTCAATTTTATGTAGGTGCCATGTACTGCAGAAAAAAACTATTCCTTTCTATACTAAATTTTCTAGCATTCTATTTACTTCCTTAACTTCTTTCTTCGTTATTTCATGGTAAAATTTCTCTAATTCTGAGAGGTGGTGGAAGTCTCCCACCAGTTGAGTATTGCTGTCTATGTCTTCTTGTAACTAATTCAGCATCCATTTTTTAATAAATATTTTTCTTCCAATTATATACAATAGTAGTTTCCACCTATCATTTTTGTAATGTTTTGAATTTTACCATATTCCCCTGCCTTCCTTCCCTCCCCCTCCCACACAGAAGGCAATCTGATAATCTTTACATTGTTTCCATACTATACACTGATCAAAATTAAATGTGTTGAGAGAAAAATCATATACTTGAGAAAACAATAAAATGTTAGAGATAAAATTATGTAGTATATAAGTCCACTTTTTTTAGCTTCTCTTTTTAAGAATTTGGATGCTATACCACTTGGTGCATACATATTTAGTATTGAAATTTATTCATTATCTATGGTACCTTTTAAGAGGATATATTTTCCTTCCTTATCTCTTTTAATGAGATCTATTTTTGCAGCTGCTTTGTCTGAGGTAAGGATTGCTACCCCTGACTTTTTCACTTCAACTTAAGCATAATATATTTTGCTCCAGTCTTTTCCCTTTATTTTGTATGTAACTCTCTTCTTAAAATATATTTCTTGTAAGCAGCATATTATAGAGTTCTGGTTTTTAATCTACTCTGCTATCCATTTCCATTTTATGGAAAAGTTCAATCCATTCACAATTCTTACTCTTCATTGCCCTTCATGCTATTTTCCCTCTTTTTATATTTTTCCCTTTTCCAGCCTATCCATATTCCTCAGTATTTTGCTTTTGAATACTACCCCCATAAATATGTTTCCCCCTTCTATTCAATCCCTTCCCTATATCACTTCTTCCTTCCCTTTCTTTGTTCAGTTGCTCCTTTTCTCTGCCCCCCACTACCTTTCCCCTCCTAATACTTGCAAGATAAATTTCTAAGCTCAGCTGAGTGTGTGTATTAATCTCCTTTGAGCCAAATCTAATGAGAATAATATTCGGACTGTTCTCCCCTCCTCCCTTCTTCCCCTCTTTTGCAATAGGTAATTTGTACCTCTTCATGTGATATAATTTTTCCCATTCAGTCTCCCCCTTCCTCCCTTCTCTTTACTGTCCCTTCTGCCTTGATGAGATATTATTTTTAAGTCATTCCTTCAAAATTAATTCCTGCTGGTTATGTATATTCCCTCTAATATAGTTATAATTCTCAAGAGTTATAAGAATATTTCTCCCAAGTGGGGATATAACCAATTTAATCTTATTGATTAAAAAGTTTTTTCTTCATCCTTGTCTACCTTTTAATGTATCTCTTGAGTCTCCTATTTGAAGATCAAATTTTCTATTTAGCTCTGGACTTTTCATCAGGAAAATTGAAAGTCCCCTATTTCGTTAAATATACATTTTTTACCCTGAAAGAGAAGGCTAAGTTTTGTTGGATAGTGAATTTTTGGCTGTAATCCAAGCTCCCTTGCTCTCTGGAATATATTCCAGACCCTTCAATCCCTTATTGTTGATGCAGTCAGGTCCTATGTAATCCTGAGTGTAGCTCTTGGTCTTTGAATTGTTTCTTTCAGGGCGCTTGCAGGATTTTCTCCTTGTGATAATTCTGGAGTTTGGTCACAAATATTTCTTGGTGTTTTCATTTCAGGATCCCTTTCAGAGGGGGATCAATGTTTTCTTTCAGTAAGTATTTTCCCCTCTTATTCCAGGATAGAAGGGCAATTCTCCTTTATTATATCCTAAAGTATGGAGTCTAGGCTATCTTTTGTGCAAGGTTTTCAAGTAGTCCTATGATTCTTAAATTGTATCTCCTGGATTTATTTTCCAGGTCAGTTGTTTTGCCAGTAAGGGATTTTACATTTTCTTCTATTTTTTTCATTTATTTGATTTTGTTTAACAGATTCTTGGTGTCTCAAGAAGTCATTAGTTTCCACAAATTGCAATCATTTTTTTAGAGAAGAGTTTTCTTCATTTACCTTTTGCATTTCTTTTCCCAATTGGTCAATCTATTTTTTTTTTTTTTTTAGTTTTTGCAAGTCAATGGGGTTAAGTAGTTTGCCAAGGCCAAACACCTAGGTAATTATTAAGTGTCTGAGGCCGGATTTGATTCAGGGCTGGTGCTTTATCCACTGAGCCATCTAGCTGCCCCCTGGTCAATCTATTTTTGAAGGAGTTGTTATGCTTTTCCAATTGCCCAAATGGGTTTTAAGGGAATCATTTTATTTTTGTATTTGAATCATTTTTTATTTGCATATTGTCAATTTTTTCTTGTGCTTCTTTTCCCAGTTTTTCCATTTGATTTTTAAACTCCTTTCTAATTTCTTCTAAAAAGTCTTTCTGGTCTGGAGATCATTTCATATTCTCCTCTGAAGCTCTGCCACTTCTGTCCTCCTGATCTAGTGTCCTTATTTCCAAGCTAATCTTCAATGGACCCTGCTTTGTGCTAGCCTTTCTTCATTTTGTGTCCTTTTTCTAGGGTTTCATTTTGGGGAAGGGGTTGGTTTACAGACCTCAGCATGGAGATTCTTAGAAGTCTGGCCCACTGAGCTTAGGAACTCCAGGGGGTTACTCAGTGTGTCTGCCAATAAGGAATGCCAGAAGTTTTCAATGGAATGTCTGTGCTGGTGGTGTCAGTAACCCACTTCCTAGGCCTGGGACAGAATCTGGCTTGTACTCAAACAATCTGAACTGGGTCATTAGTCTAGAAAAATCTATAGGCTCTGGTTGGGTAATCAATGCAAGCAGTGCTGGGGAAGATTCACTGGCCAGGCCTTGGGGCAAGGCTGTTTCTGTGTTCTGTGTTTGTTCTGGAGAAAGTCAGATCCCATGACAGCAACAGGAAGTGAGGGACTCAGCTTCGAAACATGGGACTCTTCTAAAAACATGGAAGCGGGGTTGGGGGGCACTGGGGTGGTACTCACAACCTGGGTCCAGAAGACCAGCCAAGCAAATTGGATAGATATCTGGCCCACTCAGGAGCTTTCCCAACCCCTGTGTACACAGAAATCACTTCTGCTGTTTTCAGATTAGTTCCCAGCCTCATCTCACCCCTGCACTTGATCTCTGCTCTCTCTGCCCTCAGCATGCCCATACTCCCCTGTGACAGATCTTGCCAGAAGATGTTCTCCTCTTATCTTCTCTTGGTTCTGTTAAGAGGATTGTTTTATGTTAATTCTGAGGAAAAGCCAAGAGAGCTTAAAAGCGCTCCTGGATACTCACTACCATATTGGTCAGAAGGTCCTATCTGCTTTCAGAGAAAGAACTATGGAGTTTGAATGTGGATTTAAGCATATTATTTTCACTTTTAATTTTTTTTTCTTTTTTTTCTTTCTTATACTGCTCCCTTTTGTTTTGATTTTTTACAACTTGACTAAATGGAAATAGATTTAACAAGATTGTACATGTACAAACTACAACAGAGTGCTTGCTGTTGTGGTGAATGAGGAGGGAAGAAAGGGATGAAGTCAAATTTGGAACTCATAATCTTAGATAAAGGAATATTGAAAGCTCTTTTAATATATGATTAGAAAAGCACAATGAAGGGGGAAAACTATGTTAATTTGCTGCATGTATTTTTTTATAAGGAGTTTTGTCTCAGGACAAAGATTGAATTTTTTCCCTACACCATAGGGAAGGAGCAAAGGGAATACATGAATAAATCATCCTAAATTAACTATGAGTTTATGTTGACAATTCTTCTCTGTCTCTCTCTCTCTCTCTCTCTCTCTCTTGCTTCTGCCTCTCTATGTATGTTTCTCCATCTCTCTGACATTATCTCTGTCTCTGTACCTTGCTTCTCTTTCTTTTTACCTCCCTCTCCCTTCCCCTTCCCTTTTATTCTCTTCTGGTCATTTTTCTCTGCAAGTAAGGCTTGAATAGTTTTTTTCCTTCTTTAAACAGGGCTTGAAACCTTAAGCCATTGCCATCTCTACAACCAATGATGTGGGTTTAGAGGTAATATAGCCATTCAGACCTATATATTCAAACTTTTTTGGAGCCAGAACCATTTATAACTGCACTGGAAAACATACTGCATTTAATGGAATTGGAATTATGACTTTATCACTTATTACCTATGTTTTCTGGAACAATCATTCAATAAACCCTTAGAAATCACCAACTCTAAAGCAAGGGCTGTGTTATAGATATGTTATCCAAAGAAAAATATCAAAGAATTTCTTCCCATCAAGGACTTTATATTTAATGGGAAGATAACTTCAAGGCATACATATGGCTAGATGCAAAGAATATGATAAATTTATTATAAACTAAATCATCACTATTATTATAAACTAAATCATCACTAAGATAATTGGGACTCCCCATTTTAAAATAAATACAAAGTAACATTATGGGGGAAAGAAAACCTTGAATCAAGTAACCTTATGTTTTCACTTGTAAAAATTAGAGGTTTAGGTTTAAAGTGTCTTGAAAGAGTTTTCAGTTCTTCATCTATAATCATAATCCCTCCTCAGTTGGGCCACATTCTGTCTCCTTCTTTGGAAAAGCTGTTGCGTACTTCATTCATAGTAAGTTTTTCACATTTTTTTAAAAACAAAGTCATGACGACTAGGTGGTACAGTGGAGTCAGGAGCCTGAGTTCAAATCCAGTCTCAGACACTTAATAATTACCTAGCTATGTGACCTTGGGCAAACCACTTAACCCCATTGCCTTGCAAAAAAAAATGTCAGTATTTTCTACCAAAATAAATTCAAAATAGGTAGAGGGTTTAAACATAAAGGGTACCATAGATAAACTAATAGACCAGGAAATACTTTATATGATCTATGGAAAGGGGACAAACAAGAAATAAAGTACACTATAAATTGCAATATTAATGATTTTGATTCTTTAAAATTACATAAGTTTAATAAAATCAATGTTACCAAAATTGGAAGGAAAGCAGAAAGTTGGTAAACAGCCTTCACAACTGGGAGTTCTGACAAAGATCTCATTTCTAAAATATATAGAGAACAGCATCAGTTTTATAAGGTTGCGAGTCATTCCCCAATTGATAGTCAAAAGATATGAATAGATAGTTTTCAAATGAAGAAATTAAAGCTATATATATAATTATATGCAAGAATGTTCCAAATCATTATTGATTAGAGAAATGCAAATTAAAATAACACCGAGGTATCTCCTCACATCTATCAGATTGGCTAAGATGAGAAAAAGGAAAAAAATGTTCAATGTTGAATAGGTTGTGGGAGGATTGGGACATTAATGTATTCTGGTAGATTTGTGAAGTGATCCAACCATTCTGGAGAGCAATATGGAATTACACTCAAAAAGCAATAAAACTATTCATGCCCTTTGAACCAGAAATTCCAATTCAAGACCTACACCAAAAAGAAATTAAAAAATGGGAACAGTCCCACATGTTGCAAAATATTCATAGCAGCTCTTTTTGTACTGGCAAAGAATCGGAAATTGAGGGGGTACCCAATAAAGGAAATAGTTGTATAAGTTATAGCTCATGAATATTATGGAAAATTATTGTTTAATAAGAAACCATAAATAGTTGGATTCTAGAAAAGCATGGAATGAATTACAAGATCTGATGCTGAGCAAATGGAGCAGAACCAAGAGAACAATGTACACATTAACAACAACCTTGTGGGGGCAGCTAGGTGGCACAGTGGATAAAGCACCAGCCCTGGAGTCAGGAGTACCTGGGTTCAAATCCGGTCTCAGACACTTAATAATGACTTAGCTATGTGGCCTTGGACAAGCCACTTAACCCTGTTAGCCTTGCAAAAATCCAAAAAAAAAAGCAACCTTGTGAAATGATCAATCCTGATGTATGCAACTGCTCTCAGAAGTTCAGATAGCTAGGACAACCTTATTAGATAAGCTATGGACAATGCCATACCTATCCAGAGGAAGAAAAACAAAACAAAACAAAATAAAATCCTTCAGAATCTGAGGAACACTACATTCCTTTTTTTTAAATATTTTTATATTTCTTTACCTTAATCCTAATTGCTCATATCAAAAATGACTAACAAGGAAACATACTTAACACAAATGTATAAGTACGATATTATCCTGACTATTCCCCAATGAGGGGAGGTGGATGAATGTTTAATGGATATGGATGAATGTTTAAAAAAACTGTCATAATATGTATTTGGAAAACTAAAGCATCAATAAAAATAAAATAAAATAAATCTAAAAATATAATGTCAATATTTCCAATACAAAACCAGTTCCTCCACTGTGCTGCCATAGTCTTCAGTAAGAAGTATCTAATCGGATAGCAATATTCTTTTTTTATTTTTTTTGGTTGTTCCAAAGATAAGCAAAACATGAACACGTTTTCTTATTGAATTCAAGGACATGGGACATTTGTAGTTATAGCTTGAGGCATAGATTTGTTTTGTCTTTAGAAAGGAGGGGAAGCAATAAGAATAGGGAGGAGAAAAACATAAAAAGGGCAGGCAGGAAGAGATCAGGGGTCCTGCCAGTACCCTTTGGGACATGATTATTAGCAAGCACACTATTTCTGAGCTCAGCTGTGAAATTTACTCAGGGGAGTTGTGGATGATTGTCTTTTTCTAGTAAGTGAGTCCATGTGCAGTGTCACTCAGGCAGAAAATAGTTTTCTAAGGACAGAATCGACATTGAAGACTGTGTAGGCAGTTTAGATGGGATAAGCGAGGATAGAATTTTGGAACACAGAGAAAACTTCATCCATACCTTATCTAATGCTTCTTGCCTGATCTGCTCCCCCTCACCCCCTGAGATATAAAGATAATGGGGGATGGGTTGGGGAGGATAGCAAAACAAAGAAAGATCTTCCAAAACTGGCCACAATATGAGCAAGGCATAGCTTAGCACTGATCATTTCCTTATTAATATTACATGGATGACATTGTGAGATGAACAAACTTGAAGAAGTATCTCCTCTCAGCAGTTCAGAGAGCTAGGGCAACTGCATTAGTCTGGCTATGGACTATGTTATCCCCTTCCAGAGGAAGAAATACAAAACAAAACAACCACCCCCCCAAAAAAAAAGAAAAGAAAGAAAGAAAAGGAAAACTAACCCTTCAGAATCTGATGAACACTTTTTAAAAATTAACTGTTATGGGGGCAGCTAGGTGGCACAGTGGATAAAGCACCAGCCCTGGAGTCAGGAGTAGCTGGGTTCAAATCCGGTCTCAGACACCTAGCTGTGTGGCCTTGGGCAAGCCACTTAACCCCATTTTCCTTGCAAAAAAAGTTAACTCTTATGTATCACTTTTCTTTAGTCCTAATTCCTCATACCAAAAATAGCTTACACTACTCTGTAAAGATGTTTATCAAGATATGTATATATAAAAGGATAACCTGACTGTTCCCCACTGAGGGAGGGGGATGGGAAAAGAGGGTGGAAGGAAATTTTGTAACTTGAAAATATGCATGTACAAATGGATGAAAATAAATAAATTAAAAACAATTTTAAAATAACTTACCATTTAAGAAAAGATATTTCATGGAATGCTATAGCACCACTTGCAAAGAAAATCATTCAATCTTCTTTGCCTGGCATCCTTTTTTTCCTCACAGTATTTTATCATAATCATTTTTAACGACATCTAATATGAACCTTTGTACTCTGTACTCCAGATAAATAGGACTATTCTTTTCTTCAAATATTCCTTATACTTCTTGAGCCATGATGTTATTCTCATATTTAGTATGCAAAAATGTTCCTTTTCTCTTTCTTTGTCTTTTTATATCCTAATCATATTTTAAAACCCTGCTATGGTATAATTTCCTTAATGAACACTTTCATAATGTTCTCCATTGTCAAAAACCTTTACCTCTCACAGCATATTATACCAAACCACAGCATTTAAATATTATTTTGTGCTACAGTTGTCTATATTTCTGATTTATTTTTATACTAGAATGTAGAAGGATCTTATCAGAATGATAGCTTGGTGTAATTGTCCATAGAACACTTAACTTTTAGTAAACCTAGGCTCAGGAACGTTTAATTTGACTTTGAATCCTTACTTTTTCTGTGAACTTGAGTAGGCCACTTTATCTCTCTCCATTTCAGTTTTGTCATCTGTTCTAAACATATCATATGCTCTAAACATATTCTAAACTCTCTAAACATATTCATATATTTGTCCCCCTCATGAGACTAATCCATTGTGAATTTTCATTCGATGCTTTTGTATCCCAAGTACCAAATATATTGACTGGATTAATAAATGTTTAATGATTGATTGATTTATATAAAGCAAATATCTCTGTGTGTATACCTATCTACATATATATGTGTATGTGTGTATACAACATATGCAGAATAAATAAATTAAAATATTTATTACCTATTTTAGTGATGATTGGGAAGAAGGCATTTTGTAATTTTCAGTTTGCCACAGAAATATTAGTTTTATGGGTATTATAGGCTAACCAACCAAATAGAAGCAGAACACAAGAGTGAGGTAAATTCATAACTATGAGCTCAGTGTAATATACTCAGTCTTTCTTAGGGGTGTCTTGTCTACTCTTAGTTATAGCAGTCCACAAACCTTGTCTCCATCAATTCATGTTTTTTCTTTTTTTTTTTCATAAAATGTCCCTCATGAGGGAAAATACTATCCTGTAACTAATAATGCAAATAACATTTCAGATGTGGAATTGATCTGCCCACCACTAATAAGGCAGTGATTTTCCAAGGAGTCAATGTAAGTGGTTATGTTGGCAGCTCCATATTCCATTCTAGACTGCCTTGGATTGGTATTCCTCAGAATACACAGAAAATCCTTCTGTTAGCATGCAAGTTACTCATGCCATTTGAAGTGAAATGACTGAAACTATAGAAGTCTTTGTCCTAATTTTCAAAGCTTTTCTTTCTTTCTTTCTCTTTTCATGATGTCTGTTTAATTGCCTGCTCTCTAGGCATTCCACTTAATTCAATATTCCATATGCACAGATATACTGGCGGTTTCTTTAATTTTTTTTCTCTTTCCCCAATCTCCCAGTACATTCTCTTTCCCCTTGTTGGAAGAGTTCTTAGACTATTGCTGTTATATTTCTTTGTAAGCTCAGATCAAATCAGTTGATATTTTTCCCAACAAAATTAAATTTATATTTTTCCATGTTAAAAAACAGTGACAATAATCAATCAGAACACATTTTTTTTTTGCAAGGCAATGGGATTAAATGACTTGTCCAAGGTTACACAGCTAAGCAATTATTGATTGTCTGAGGTCAGATTTGAACTCAGACCCTCCTGACTCCAGTGCTAGTGCTCTATCCACTTGCTACCTAGATGCTTCCAAAACATGTTTATTAAAGGATTACTTTATGCCAGGCATAACTGAAGATAACGAAGAAAGGCAAAAGATAATCCCTACTATCAAGGAGCTCATTGACTAAATACTTCTATCGATTATAAATTAGATATAATTGTTAATTTGGGCCTCATGAATAAAGTTTAACTTTTTGGATAATGTCTACATTCTTTTCTAAATGTTCATTGTCCTCAGAGGGATTACCTTAAAAAAGCATCCAAATATTAAAAAAAACTATAAACTCTGTAAAAAGAAGCATAATTTTTCAGACAGTTGTTTCTTCTTGTTACTACACCTCATGGATATTCTTCTCCATTTTATGTTTATTTTTCTTTTTCTTCCTTTTCTTTCTCTATTTGATGAGGTGATGAATGCTACAAGTAGTACTTGAGAAGCATAAATGTTTTCCAAGAATAAAAAAAAGAGAATAGAACCTTCAAACTATAGAATGATGATCTTGATTTCAATTCTGGACAAAAATCTATAATACTCTATCTGAGGAATCAAAAAGAGAAGCAGGAAGCTTTAACATTGCTTATAACTTCATTAAGAACAGATCATGCAAATTTAATCTAGTTCATTTATTTTTTGATGGAATTATTAGTTTGGTAGATTAGGGAAATTCCAGAGGCATAAGTAGACTTTGTCAGAGTTTCTAGTTATAGAAAAGATGTATAAATATAATGTAATATAATTAGGTTAGTAAAAGGCAAGATAGTATTAAAAGTATCAGGGACCTGGCTTAATATCTAGATCCATTAATAATTTTATCCCTACCACATAAACAATTCTTAATTTTGTGCCAAATTAATGTTTTGCATTATGTTGTATATTTTTGTTTTATATAAATAAGTAGAGATTATATGCTAATACAATTTTCCAATGATAAATTATTGAGAATGACACAATACGCATCCAAAACTATCTGTTGAGTTATGAATGATAATTCCAATGTATGATTCTTATTCTTTTTACCTAGTCCAATAATTCTCTTTCTCATTTCCCACTTTCAATCTCTTTTTTCTCTTCTTGCTTTTCTTCCTCCTTCTATTGGCCTCTCTTCAATTTTCCATCTTGTCACTTCTTCCTTTCCTGTTAGCATGTTATATTTTCTTCTCATTCTCTCCTTATTCATTTCATTATCCTTCACTAAATCGCCTGTCTTCAGGCACCCCCAATTCATCCCCCCCCCCTTACCTTCTTTTTCTTTTTGATTTTATATTGTTTCTTCCTTCCCTAATAGATATCCTAAAGTGATGGACAGAGAGATGACCTCGAAGTTAGAAAGAAATGGGTTCAAGGGCAACCTCTGATACATTGTGACTCTGTGACTATATATTCAAGTTTATTAACCCCTTTATTTTCTCTCTATGACTATTAGATTTAGAGAAGAAGACAACTTGTATAGAAAGAAAACTTTACTCATCCAATTAATTATTTCCTAGACCAATGAAATTAAAGACCTATTCCTTTGCCTTACTAATTACCTCTTCCTTTTTAAAAATTTCAATCATAGACTTTTTCATTGTCTTCTTTACCTCATCTTTCTTTTTCTTCATCCATAGCAATATTATTCTACCTTGCCACACTTGGTTTTTTGTATATCTCTTTTCATTCCTTACTTCTTCTCTTCCTGACTTCTTTTTCATTTTTCTTCATTTCCTCTTCCATTATTCCTTACTCCTATTATTATTTTTCTCTTCCCTATTTCATTATCCTGGTCTCTTTCTCTACTAGGTTCTGATTACCCTCCATACTCACATTAAAATATAACTGGATTACTGTAAAGTTCTATAGTTGGATTCAAATAATCAATTTTACTAATTACATTATAGAAGCTTAATTTTTTTGTACTATCAATAAAATATGGCTCAACAATGTGATATGCTGACAAAGGAATCTAATAGAATATTAGGGGAGAGGATTATGAGAAGATGGTGGAGTAGGTTAGAAATTTCCAAGCTCTCCAAATTTCCTGGACAACAAGTCAAAAAAAAGACTTCTGGATGAACATAGAGCAACAAAAATAAAGAACTGAGACAGTGATACACCTGGGACATGCAGAGAAAATCCAAAGAAAGATCCTGAGACCTAAATTTGACCAAATGAAGTGTAATTACCTCCAGGCTAGCTCCCTGAATTCACAAAAAGAGACCCCTAGGAGTAACCCCAATGGGAGGTAGCCTCCACCTCAGCCATAGGAATACTTGCATCTAGGAAAAATGGGAGTCAATAGTCTGAATCACAGAAGACAGGGAACCTTTCCTCATAAGTGAGGCTGAGCCCAGAAGGGTTCTGAGCACAGAATCAGAGGGGAGCACTGAAGGTTTTAGTCACTCGAGAATAAGAACATTTCAGGGGAAACTGAGCCACTAGAGAACAAGATCATTTCCAGCACGATGTGTGACAGGATCTCAGCTGTGGCTTAGGAAGGAAGAGTTCAGAGGTGGGAACCAGGACAAATCTCCTGAGGTTAGAGCCATTGTCTCCCCACACTCAAGGACCACAGGTGAATATAACAACAAACTGCTAAAATAATAGGATTAAATAAAATAAAATGAACAGGCAAAGGAGAATGAAACTAATCAGAGACAGCTACTATAGGTGTGGAGAAGACAAAGGTTGGTCTTCAGAGGAAGATACTATAGCGAAAAAGACTCTCCTATTCAAAGTAAATATTAATGAATGATAACAAATGTCTACTGATTGAAAAAGAATTAATAGTAGAACTCATACAAAGATTTAAAAACTAAATAAGATTAGCAGCAAATGTTTAGCAGTGGATAGAGCATCAACCTTGAAGTTAGGAGGACCTGGGTTCAAATCTGACCTCAGACACTTGACACTTATTAGCTGGGGACCCGGGGCAAATACTTAACCAACCCCTCACCAATGACCAAAAAACCCCAAATAAATAATAATAAAACAATAGCAAAAATTAGAGATTGATGGAAATTGAAAGAAAATTAAGAACATTCCAGGAAAAACAAGAAGATTATGGAAAGAAAGTTAAACTACTACAAAAAGAAATCCAGAATTTTAAGGAAGAAAATAAAAATCCAGCCAGGGAAAGCCAGTGAAGTTGTTAGAGTTCTAGAAATAAAAAAATAAGATATTAAAGAATGAGAAATGTAGAAGAATATATGATACTTAAAAGAAAAAGAATGAAGCTAGAAAACAGATCAAGAAGAGGAAATCTGAGACAAATTGGACTACCTGAAAGTTATGAGCAAAAAAAGAATCTTGATAGATTAACACAAGAAAAACATTAAAGACAATTGTCCTCAAGTGTTAGAACAATAGGAGAAAGTAGAAATAGAAAAAGCTTATTCATTTTCCTGAAAAGGATCCTAGGAGGAAACTTGACAGGAATACCATAATTAAATCCCCAAGCTCCCAGGTTAAGGAGGAAAATATTAAGTGCAACAAGAAAAAAAAATCAAATGTCAAGCCATGATTAGAATTACGCAAAACATAGCAGTGACTACCTTAATAGTTCACAGGTCTGGGAAAACTACATGTGAAAGAGAAAAAAAAACGGGGGCTTGATCAGAATAACATTTTCTATTAAATTTAAGCATAATCCTGAATGAAAAAGAAAAGGACGTTCAATGAATGGCTAGACTTTTGGGACTTTGTTGTAAAACAACCCAAACTTAATAGAAAATTTGACATACAAGATTCTTGAGAAAATATTAGATAAACATAAAAGTCTAATTACAAGAGACTCAATAAGGACAAATTGTTTACTATTGATATGTGGAACTGTAAACCATATGTCCAGGCTTGCTTAGTAATAAGTGATTATTTCTAAGGATAGATTGTGGTAGAGCTGAGTGGGATGGGATTCCAAAAAGGGAAAATAATATAGAAAAAATAAAAAACAAAGAGTTATCATCCTATATAAATGAGGTATGAGAGAAAGAATAGATAAAGAGGAATTAGATGGGGAAGGAGAACTGGTAGTTATGGAAACCAACTTTCACTGAGAGTAAGTTAAAGGGAGAATAAAAAAACATATACACATGTATATACACAAAAACATATATATATATACACACATCTAAATATACATTTACATATACACACATATATAGATACATATAGATATAGATATAGATATAGATATAGATATAGATATAGATATAGATATAGTTATAGATATAGATATATAGAGAGGTGTATAAAAGACAAATTCAGAAAGAGTAGGATGTGTAAATCAAGGGAAAGGGAAATCTAGAAGGGTGTGTATGGGAGGGATTATTGGAAGAATAGTGAGCTAAAGAATAGGAGAGCAAGTTAGTGAGTAGAGGTAAAGTAGAGGAGTGAGGAGGGGCTGTGCTTTCAGGAAAAATTCTAAAAATGAGAGATACAAACCATTTTGGTCTTTTTCAATAATGGAGGAGAAAAATCAACCATATATACATGCATGTGTGTGTTTGTGTGTGTGGGGGATATATATTTGTGTGAGATTATAAATATATGTATATATAGATAGATAGATAGCAGAGAACAGAAGAAAACTACAAGGAAGTAAAGAAAGATAATTTTGAACACAATGTATAATATTTATTACATAGGATTTCTTGAAATAGAAATTTATTGCTTCATATTATGAATCCTCTCTTACCAGTTTGCTGCACACCTGACAATGTTATTTTTTCTTATTTTTTGTTTAAAAAATTAAAAATTAAGGAAAGAAATAACTGAATCAATTATCAACAGCTATTAAAATCAAATATTTCATTTGAAAAAATAGTTAAAAAGAACAAAACTAAAAAGTAAATTAATTTAAAGTATTAGGCTGCAATAAGAAAATTGTGTTTTGGGGTTTTTTTAGTGTTTTTTTTTGCAAGGCAAAAGGGGTTAAGTGGCTTGCCCAAGGCCACACAGCTAGGTAATTATTAAGTGTCTGAGGCTGGATTTGAACTCAGGTACTCCTGACTCCAGGGCTGGTGCTCTATCCACTGCACCAACTAGCCACCCACCTGCACCATCTAGCCGCCCCCTGCAATAAGAAAATTATAGGGAAGTGGTAGCCTATGCCAGAGTTGTCCAACCTTACCTTTAAAATTTGTATTGAAACAATAGGCAATATATTTTGATTTGCCATTTTAGTGAGAGCTCTGTGGTAGCCCAGCTTCTTTTACTAAAACATTTAGTAAACTTACAGGGGGCCTCATAAAATTGCAGGTTCCATGTAGCCCTCATACAAATTTTTTTTGAGAGGAGAATATAAAAGGTTTCCAGGGATTATTGACCCTTTTAGCCTGACGTTTTGCCAAACCCTTTTAAGGCTGCTCATTCCCCTTTGTGGTCCATCTCTCCCTCAATTCTTATCTGTGACTCCAAGAAATTATAGAATGCCTGGTGAACACTCTTTGGTAAACTGTTTCAGGGGACTCAACTCAGGTTGAGGGTAATTGATAAGCCTTAAAGCCATCAATGAGTTAGTGCATGTCTACCCCAAGCAGGTGCAGATTTCCCTAGGGGAATAATTGAATGAGAACACATAGTCATCAGGGTTAAACATTGAAGACACCAAAGTCATACACTGCATGTTATGCCATCACTAGTCATTTTGACTTTTTTTGTCTTACCATTAGACTGGAGATTCAGGAAGAGAGACTGAAACTGATGAGTTTGCACAACTCTTTCTTTCTTAAATTCAATTCACATGTAAATCAAGACATCATCCTCTGATGTCCTTGCTCCTCTTCAAAAACAAAGGATGTATAGCAACAACAACCAAAGTTTTAGTGTCACATTTTGTAAAAGGAATTGATTGATAAGTCAGAGAACAAAGGGAGATGATGAGTATATTGGATGTTCTTTATATCATGCCAAAAAAATATCAGTTGAAATCTTGAAGGATCTTTAGACAAAAAAAAAAGACAAGACTGAGAGGATTGAGGTCATTGACTCCATTTTCATTTTTTCAAAGGGTTGCCAAAAGGAAGTGTAATTATATTTGTTCTGCTAGATATAAAGAGGTGGAAGTTACATGCACACACAGCTCAACTCAAAGAAAAAAAAAAGCTTTCTAAAAATACAGCACTAGAGCTATTCCAAATTGGAATGCATTGCCTCAGGGGGAAAATTGGTTCTTCCTCCCTGGATGATTTCTTAAAAATTCTAAATGACCCTTGTTGGAATTTTAATTATTATTCTTGTTTAGCTAACAATTAAACTAGATAATCTCTGAAATTTCTTCTAATTCTCTGATTCTGTGATTTGGGGATAGTATTATCTGAATAATCTATCTCACAAAGTTATTTGAAGAAAAGATTCTACAACCCCCAAAGTGTTGCATAGACATTGGGAAACAGTAGAGTCTGGATCAAAATTGACTCTGAAGACCTGAGTCTTATTTTAAAAATGAATGGTGATGTCATTTATATTAATAAAGTTGTGAAGAGGTTAAAGTACTATTCTTTTCTCTTTTGAATGGGAAAGGAGTGGAAAGAATGATGATTAAGTCAGAAATAAATATACTTTCTGCTAGACCATGGGGTCATATAGGTGAAAATATACAAAGTCAGCATGGTCAATTACAAAAAAAGGACTTAGGAATTAGAGGCTCTGAGTTAAAATCTTTACTCTGTTGTATGCTTATTAGTGTATTTGCTATTTGGCCAAATTCGTTTTTCTGGTTGTCAGTTACTCCTGTAAAATAAAGACATTAAACTAAATGGTTTCTGGAGTAGTTCATAACTAAATCTGTGATCAGGTAATCCTATAAATAGAGATTTGGAAAGAATTTCAACGTGGTTTTCTAAGTAAAATTTGAGATGATCAAAATGACACAAATATAAAAGTGAACAGATTCATAAATGGGGAAGAACAGAAAGAATTTAAAAAGTTCCAATGATTTAGTCTTGGGACAATTGAGTTGGCAGGACTTAAAAGTCTAATTATTAAGGGAGGAAAAAGAATTCTCTTTGGTTTTATTTGGTACATTTATTATCAACACATCCACCAATTTTCTATTCTCTTTCCTAGAATAAAAAGAGATTAAGGGATTTGACCAGAATAACACAGTCAAAATGTATGAAAGTCAGGTTTTAATTTGAACTCCTCTTGTCTCCTTGTCTCTAAAGTCAGCCTTCTGTACACTATTATGCACTGTCTCTAAGATATAACTAAAAATAGGAGTAATTTTAATTATTGTTATTATTATTATTATTATTATTATGTTATAAGGAAGTGACCAATAGAGATTCAGTCATTCAAGCAGACAATTTATTCTTATGGGTGTCAATCTTTATAGATGCTTGGAAATGGAGAGAGGTTTCTTCATTCCATTTCAAGTTATTCAGAAATAGGCTGTCTAAGCATCATCATGAATTGATGGTAGGTTGGAAAGATTGTGACTTACTGTCTAACCTGACATTATATTTAGTTGAAAAATTCAAAAAAGGTAATGGAAGTGAAGTGCTTTCTAACATTAAACTGCTATATATTATAAGTGTGTGTGTATATACACATGCATTTATAAAAATGTGCATGTGTAACATAGAAATGTAAATTTAGGTGTATGTGTATTTATAAATGTGCACAGGTATATATATATATATATATATATATACATGCATATATACTCAAAAGAATATATAAATACATGCACACATACACACATATGTATATGTAAACACACAGGGCCATAGAGAGTTTGTTTGTCTATTGTTGTTGTTATTATTGTTAATCCCCATGAAAGTCTTTTTCTAGTACTTCTTTCTGTCTGAGAGCGGACTTATCTTTTGCCAGTTTTGACCAAACTGGAGAGATTTAGAAATGATCTGGTCAGCAGTTCCTGTCCCATAAACAATCCTAAGTTAAAGCAGAGAAGCTTGTCACCAAATGAATAGAGGTTAACTATAAAACTTCATTGGAGGGGGGGGGGGCAGCTAGGTGGCACAGTGGATAAAGCACAGGCCCTGGAGTCAGGAGTACCTGGATTCAAATCCGGTCTCAGACATTTAATAATTACCTAGCTGTGTGGACTTGGGCAAGCCACTTAATCCCATTTTCCTTGCTAAAAAAACAAAAACAAAAACAAAAACCTTCATTAGACCTTCTTAGAAAGACATGCTGGGGTCACAAATTGCATTATATATGCAAATACTGAAGAATGAGGAATTGTACTCTGAGTTTAGCATTAGTTCTCCCTTATAACTGGAATGTTTTTCCCTCTTTACCTCTTCTGTTATCCCTAATTTCCTTCTAAGCTAAGATCAAAAGAACCACTTTCTAAACATTGCCTATGCCCCATACACAATATTAGCTTATTGCTATATACATGCATACATGTCTTTCTATGTATATATAAACATTCACATACATACACACATATTACTTGATTTATATTGCCCATTTTATATTGATTCTTATTAGCATTAGTCTCATTCTTTAATACTTTATGATCTCATTTTTCCATATTTTATGGTGTTTGTAGCTTCTTAGCCACCTATCATAATCTCTAGGGTTTGTATATATGTCTTTGTGAGTAGGAAAATTCTCACTCATCTCACTGACCAGGTATCAATGGAGTGTGATACTCTAGGATTTACCACCCTGGGAAAGTTAATATTTTCCATTGATCAATTTGAGTTCCATATTTTTAATCACAAAGGGCCTTAGCAAGAATACACACCCATCTACTGTTGGAAGGCTCATTCTTTCACATTGATGAAATCAAACTCCGTGTAGAGATGCTGCCTCAGCATGAAATGGAAGAGATTGTCTTCTTTGATCTATTTGCCATTTTGAGAGAGGGAATTGGAATTTAGTATAGTGGAACTGAATAGAGGTACATACTTTCCAAATTCCTCTACCGTGACAACTAAAATGACTAGAGAACAGCAGAGACAATGGGTCAGCCTAGTGCTTTGTCCACAAAAGGGACAAAGCATTAGCTTGCATAGCTATTTCACTGAATTCACTCCGGATTTTGGCTTTGGGAAGATAAATATTATTAGAACTCCAAACCATTTGTCAAGAATGGAAGATGGAATTAAAAATGGGAAAGGGGATGCCACTGGTGACAAAGAAAAGATGCAGCAAGGTGTACCTAGAGGGTCTCACAAGGGAGAAATTCTTATCATCCAGAATCCAGTTAAACATTAGAAACCATGGTAAGGCCTGGGAATTGGGACCAGAATAATAGATGAATTTGAAGCATATAGCACACTGCCTTGTTAATAGCTCACAATTATAAATGGTTACTGATTAACTATTTATTTGAAGAAAGAAAGACATATGTGAGAACGACATTCAAAATAATTTGAAGCAAATCATAGAATTCCAGAGTTTTCAGAGAATCAGTATGTCATGAAACAGAGCTAGAAAGGAATCTTAGGGATCATTTAATTTATCTGACACCATATTAGGCTTCTACTTGCCCTGACTGCTTCTAGTCTTTTCCTTCTCCAGTTCATTCCTTACAAAATTATCAAAAGATATATATATATATATATATATATATATATATATATATGTATATGTATATGTATATGTATATGTATATGTATATGCATATGTATGTATGTATGTATGTTTAAACATGGATCTAGCCAGAATAATCATTTGCTCCAAAAAGTCTTAATTGGCACCTTATTTCAAAGTCCTCAAAATAGCTTTTCTGGTTTCCATAATCTGACTATAGCCAAATCTCTAATATTATTTCATATAATTCCTCCTCATCCACTCTGCATTACATTCAACTTGGACTAGCTTATCTGAGATGTTCATTCCAGATTTAGAATTTGTTTTTTTTCTCTCCTTGAGTAGACTCAGGAGAAAAGTCCTCATGTTTTTAGAGCCACTAAAATTACTTTTTTTAAAATAGAGACTGTTGATAATCTAGAGCCATTTCAAATAAAGCCATTTAATTTTTAGGAAAAAATCATCAAAGAACAAATTGTTTCCTGAACAAATTGATAGAATATCTCCTTGGTGGTAAATGACAAGCAGGATACAACCAGCTTGAGTTAGCTTATTTATTCTTTTCATTGTGAACCTCTATACTATGAAAATCATCAAAAAAATGACTCCTTTTCCACTGTTAATTACATCTTCCATTCTTGTTAAATGGTTTGTAATTCTCATAATATTTATCTGTCCAAAACTAATTTGTATGAATTTAATTTTGTCTAGACATGGTTGTTTGTTGGTTCTTGTCTTTTGTTATTAAAGAAGACCAAAATGACAACAAACACTACGTCAGAGACAAATTACAGTGTGTCTGACTGTGGTCAATAAGATCAATAGACACTTGGGATACTCTACCATAGATTGGTCATAAATGGTCCATATGAACATTTGGGGTATTTACTCTAAACCATGTATCTCACATTTTCTTTGAGTTCTTCAATTCTGCCTTTCTCATAGATTTAACATCCTCACTGATGAGGGTGTGCTATTCTGAGTTGTCCTGTGCCATTGTCTCTCATATTGCTTAATCAATTCTAAAGATATAATATGATGGAGAAAATGTCAATGCTACACATCAATTTAACTGTCTGTCCAATGTGATATAAATATATGTCCATGTGTATATGTTTGTATGTGTACTGTGTATATGTGCATATATATTATAAAATATGTAACACATTAATGATAAATAATATATGTAATATATATTAAAATAGTTGTCTGTTAAACATTTACCAACGTACTTATGAAGATTCCCATCCTTGGGCAAAAGTGAAAAAAGCCATTAAGGATTTTGGATTTTGATTGTTGCTCCTGTAACTACTTTTTATGAGCAGAAGGAGATTTTTGTGTTGTTCTGATTTTTAAATTTTTTTAATTTAAAAATTATTTTAAAACTGTAAATTGCTGCTTTTTGCCTGTCTTTTTTTAATCACCATCATCACTATCTCACTCTCTGCCAAATCTCCCCTCTCCCATCACTATATTTACTCAAACCTCTATCTACTTAAATGCCTCAAATTTAGCCTGATTTCCTCAGTTACCAGAGCCAGAGCCATTTTCTATATGTAAGGAGAACCTTGAGGAAAGGATAGTCATTAAGAGGTCATTACAAAGATGAGGTTAAGTAGAGAGAAACTATCAGATGTGCAGGGAGAGGAGGCAGAAATGGCAAAATTTGGCAACTAATTGGATATGTTAGGTGAAAGAGAGTGAGCAGTTAAAGTTAAAGCTAGAGGAATAAACCTAGGACCATGTCTTCAGTAATCCAACTTACTTTGATTCTCGAGTGAACTTCCAAGACAATGATATTGTAAGACTTGCCCTAAGTCCTTTGGGGGGCCTCTGAAAGTTTCATAGATTCAGCTTTGGTTAAAAAGATACCATGTATCCTAGAAAGCCTGTGACATCCCTTTTTTAGTTGAAATAATTGATGTAGTCTATTACTAATATGGAGAAGTTTGATTTGTCCTGGAATGTAAGAGACAATATTAGAGCAGAGATGCTCACTGCCTTGTTAAATATATTTATGTATTATTTTTTGTTTATGTGTATTGGGGAGGTATTTGGAAAGGTAGAAGAGGAACCAAAGTCACGGCTTTAATGATTTACCTTTTCCCCCCACCTAGCTACGTTGGTATTAGGTGACAGACATATAATCATCCATCAATAAGGCTGCCCTTGAAGACTTTTCGACCTGAAATCACATGCTAGAGATAATTTCCTCCTGTCATCAGCTTGAAGAGCTATTTCCCTTGACTCCACAGTGAGGCATTGAATAAGCCATGCATTTTTCCATTTGTTGGTGAATGTCATTGTTTTTTATTTTCCTTTTTGATGGATCATTGTCATTATGGAAGATGCTTTCTTGTCTGTACATTTGTACTATCTCTTGTCCCATCAATCCACAACATCTATCTTCATGCCCCCACCCCCATCTCAGCAAATTAACTCTAACAGAAGATAATCTATCTGAGATTTCATTTAATCAATAGTGATCCCTGGAACTGGGAAGGGAGTGAGGGGGTGGCAGGGGATGAAAATCCTTAAAAAGCCCATTAGATGGAGCTGTGAAATCATGATTGCTATTGTTCTGAACATTCTACCCAAGCAAGGGAAACCAGTCTAGATATTCCCTTTTCAACTTGTTAAATGCCCCCCCCCCAAAAAAAAGTCCCTCCAAAGGCCTGAGTACTAAGACAACCTGCAGATAAGCAAAGAGTGCTAAGTTCTGTCTCTAAGGGAGACTGGAGGAGATTTGATTAATTAAGTTTCAAAATGGTTTATGAGATAATTCAAAATAGCATATTTCACCTCCAAGACTATTGGATCAGCCACAAGAGTGTAAATAGGAGAATACTATTAGCTCAATAGCAATTCCATGAATGGACAAAGTCAAACATATACTTACATTTGCTGGCAGCAAAAATTATTTAAAAAAAAATTGACCACTTACGTGAATAAGGGCTGAGGAGGAAGATGAGAGAATGGGTTTGCATTGGAAAAGAAAAAAAAAATCACAAGGTAAAGTGAGCCAGGAAGTTAAGGAGATAACATAAACATACGTTAGACAGGTGGTACAAAGAATTCAAAAGATAACTGGGTTCCAAATCTGATTTTGGCAAATGTCCCATTGATCATTACTTGCATACTCTATATCTTATTTATTATAAAGCTAAGATAGAGCCCTACCAGGGCTCAGTGTAACTTGACAAAACCACTTGTGGATAGTATACTGAGATCACACACACACATCTTAGGAATTCAGTTATATGAATTTTTGTCTGAGTTGGATGAAATGTCTTTTGACATTCCTTCTAACTCTAAAATTCTAAAATACATAAGTGATGTCCTGTTTGGAATGTTAGATGTGTAGTTAGGAAGACAGGACATTACTATAGAGGATAACTGACCAAAGTTAGTGATTGAATGAATATTAGTAACTAGGCTTTCAATATTGACTCAGTTTACTTAATAGTTTACAACTTTGAGTCAGAGAAGACAATTCCTTTTAATAGAAAGTTTAAAAGGGTGAGGTCATGGTTTTGAACAAAAGAATAAATTCAATTTTAATCATTAATCAACTGACATTTCAGACACTGTACTAAGGGCTGGGAGTGCAAATACAAAAATAATACCATCTTTTATTTTTTATGAGGTGTGGATGTATATGTAAAAATATACATAGATACATATTCACACATATGTATATATAAAACATAAATGTTTATATACATGTGTGTATAAATATATATGAAGATGTGTATATATGCATATCAATACATATTATATAACTAAGTAAATAAATTTAAGTAAATTTAAGGAATTTAGAAAGGGAAAGCAATAACATTTAGAAGGATTAGGAAAGGTTTCTCCTAGAAGTTGCTTGAATTACTCTTTGAAGGAAAAGAAATATTATTTGATACAAAGGAGATGTAGGACATATTAGTTTCAGAGACAGAAAGACCATAGAAGTAATTCTCATAATACATAATAATAGCTTTTAGAATAGAAAACAATGATGAATACAAGAAAGGACAGAAAAGGAAGAAACAATAAGATCAAAGCTTTATAGAAGTTTAGAGATGGAACTGAACTTAGAGACAAAAGAAGGGAGAATTTCAATAGAATGTAGGATGCATATAGTGCAGTATAGTTTAGTGTAGTGTTGTGTAGCATTGTATCCTAAACTTGAAGTGCTGATATAATACATTGGGGTAATTGAAGCATTTCCCCAAATAGAAATATTGAGATATTATTCCAGTTGAGATGTCTAACAGTCTATCATTTCTGTTTCTTCAGAAAGAAACTATTTTTAATAAAAATTTTAGTTTTATAGAGTTGCTACATATTTATCGAACATGGTCAAATATGTTAATTATATCCTTGATTTTGTTTTTTGTGAACCAACAATTTTACTAATCTGTTTTTTGTTTATATTTTCTTTTCCAAATTACATGTAAAAAGAATTTTAAACATATATTATTAAGTTCTAAATTCTTACCGTCCTTCCCTTCCTTCCCCCCACAATTAGATATAGATTATATATGTGCTGTCATACAAAACATATTCCCAAATTAGCCATAAACCACACAGACCAAAAATACAAAAGAAAATGAAGCAAGGAAAGTAAAAATACTGTAGTTATAGTGTAGATTCTTCTTCTGGTTCTACTCACTTGTCTTAGCAGCAGTTCATATGCCTTTCCAGGTTTTTCTGTAACTATCCTGCTCATCATTTCTTACAGAAAAAAGTATTCCAAAATAATCATATACAACAAGTTGTACAACCATTCCCCAATTGAATATTCTCTTAATTCCCAGTTCTTTTCCAACACAAAAAGGAAACTATTTTATACATTGTTGATCATATAGGTTTTTTTTCACTTTCTTTCATTTTTGCAGCTCATCATTTTAATCATTCTAATTCATTTCTTTCTATAAATCTAATGGGAGAGATCAATCCTTAATGAGGTAATCCTCTTGGCCATAAGGCTCATGTAGACAACATTGTAAATGACTGGCACGACCTTTTTTTTCCCCCTGTAATTCAAAATCATTTTGGGAATGTCATCCATTTATGCCACTTCTCTTATGCAGTCCCTCATATGTCATGTGTTTCAACCCAAGTACTTCATCACCTTTTGTGTTCATTTTTAAATCAATATTTTAGGAACTGAGCTTTCGTGACTTTCAGTCTTGCAATATCAATAAAAGAATAATATTGTTAGCCAGATAGTTCTTTGATTTGGAGAGAAATTTGGAGTGCTGAAAAACTACATCACTTTTCAAATATAATGCAGTTCCTTCTTATGGGCCCAGTTTATTGTTCATTTACAGTGTCTGTGCAAGCAAGTAACAAAAATAACTATTTTAGCTCACATTTCAATAGTGTTCTCAAGTTTAACTTGAACTTTAGATTGCTTTCCATACAGGGATCCTAGGACTCTTTTTTATTTTATTTATTTATTTATTTTTTAGATTTTTTTCAAGGCAATGGGGTTATGGCTTGCCCAAGACCATGTCTAGGTAATTATTAAGTGTCTGAGTCCAGATTTGAACTCAGAAATTCCTGACTTCAAGGCCAGTGCTCTATCCACTGTGCCACCTAGCTGCCCCTACTGTGCCACCTAGTCATCCCCTAGGACTCTTTTAAAGAAAAAATTTGACTTATGATTTCATTGATATAGAGAATTTTCCAAAAGAATATCTTTATTCCAATGCAGATTAGTATCTGCTCTATAATTTTTGATTTTTATATTTAACAAACATTTATTAAATGCTTATTGTGTTTTCAGCACTGTGTTGTTCTTTACAAATAATATATTAATTGGTCTTCTCAACAATCCTGGGAAGCAGGCAATATTTTTATTCCCATTTTAGAAATATGGAAACTGAGGGCAGGAAAACCTAGATGATTTGCCCAAGTTTCACAACTGGGAAGTGTCATGCCAGATATGAACTCATATTTTCCTGACTCTAAATATTCACTTTGCCAACTTGCAATTTGTAACTTTTAAGAGAAGCTTTGGACATTAAGAGGTTAAATGATTTATTTATTCCAGAATATATAATTCTTATTTATTTATTTTTTCCAATTACAGACAAATATAATTTTCAGCATTCATCCTTCTGTAAGCTTTTGAATTACATTTTTCTATCACCCTCCCTTCCTTCCCCCTCCCCCTCAGCAATCAATCTGCTACATGTATAATCATGCTTAACTTATTTCCATATTTGTCAAGTTGTGAAAGAAGTAGAATTAAGGGTGGGAAAGCCATGAGGAAGGAAAAAAAAAAGTATAAAAGAAGCTTTAAAAAGTGAAAATGCTTTGCTCTGTATTCAGACTCCATAGTTTTTTGTTTGCTTTTGCTTGTTTGCTTTTTTTCACAGAGAAAATTCTTCTACTGAAGTCTTCTTAATTCTACATTAACTATGTTATAAAACTTATGGATTATGGTTTAATATAGCCATTATCTCCCATTTTAGAGGTGAGGTGAGGTTCATTGAGGTTCAGTAAAATCCCTAAGGTTCTTCTATTATTAAGTGGAAGAAAAAGAACTTAACCCATGGTCTTCTGAGTGTGTATACAGTCCTTTTTGTACTGTATCATCCTGAATTGGTAATACATCTGCATGAATTGAACATTGAGAAACAGATATACTGAGAGATCCAAGAAGTAAGACTAGAGAAGAAATGTTCAAAAATGAGTAAGAGAAAGAGGATGGTTTCTTTAAAAACTATGCTGGGATTCATTTGCTATCACTCTTGGAAAAAGACCTGTGCATTCTCACCATTCTTCTTCCAAATTGGAAGTTTTGAAGATCCAATAAGTGACTGACAGATCTGGATTGGTTTAATCAAACTCAATGAAACATATCTTCCATCAGTCTTTTTTTCACAGTGCAATTTGTGTCTGATTGTATGTTTATATGTGTGAGTATGTGTGAAAGTTTTTTAATGAGAAACTAATTTTATGTATATTGAATTTCATTGCATTTTCTAGTTTCTGACAAATCTATAAAAATACTTAAATGGAAAATATAATTTTGCCAATATGTCCATGGCCATAAGCACAAAAATGTTATTCAAAGAGAATGGATTTACATTAGAAATCAATTACTCTACCAGATCCCAGAAGGTCATGTGCTCTCCCTATTGAAAAGGTGAAGGAGGGAAAAAGGAGAGAGAAGAAATCAAAATAGAGAGAGAATAAAGAAAAGTGTAAATGAAACTGGAATTCAGATAGAAAGCTAGAAACAGAGAGAGAGAGAGAGAGAGAGAGAGAGAGAGAGAAATAAACATACACAGAAGCCATTCAATCTCTCACCAGTATTTTCTCCATATATTTCAAATTAATTTCTAAGCTAGGTAACTTTTGAATGATTAATTTCCCATTGTTACAGACTACAAAGCATCTTTCTAAGCTCCATAAGGATAGGAGGCATAAATCTCAGTTTTTAAATTTCAAGTTCAAAATAGAGCTGAGGAGTTGCCACTTTTTATGTACAATAAATTTTGAAGAAGGACCAAATCTTATATAAACAGAAAGCCCTTCCTTCAATTTGTAGGCTACTCTTTTTTTCTGAGATATACTGATTCAATTGTGATAAGTAAGTTGGATGCATTTTTATTTAATACTTTTATTCCTCCCTATGTCTAGAAATGTATGAGATATCAACTGGAAGATATAATAACAGAAAATTCTTTTTTAGAAAGGTTTTATTTATTTTTTTACAATTTTCCCACCAATCTTGTTTCCCTCTCCCCAACCCCCACAGAAGCCAGTTTGTCAGTTTGTTAATCTTTATGTCTCTCCCATAGTATGCATTGATCTAAGTTGAATGTGATGAGAGAGAAATCATAACCTTAAGAAAGAAATATATAGTGTGAGATATAGCTGAATTACATAATAAGATAACATATTTTAAATTAAAGGTTATAGTCTTTGGTCTTTGTTCAAACCCCACAATTCTTTCTCAGGATACAGACAGCATTCTCCATAACAGATATCTGAAAATTGTCCCTGATTTTTGCATTGATGGAATGAGCAAGTCTATCAAGGTTGATCATCACTTGCATGTTCTGTTAGGATGTGCAGTGTTCTGATTCTGCTCATTTTGCTCAGGATCAGTACATGCAAATACTTCCAGGCTTCCCTGAATTCCAATTTGTCCTGGTTTCCAATAGAACAATAGTGTTCCATCACATACATATACCACAGTTTGTTAAGCCATTCCCCAAGTGATGGACATTTCCTCAGTTTCCATTTCTTTGCCACCACAAACAGAACTGCTATGAACATTTTTGTACAGGTGATGTTTGTACCCTTTTTCATAATCTCTTCACCAGTAGTGGTATTGCTGAATCAAAGGGTATGCACATTTTGGGGCATGATTCCAAATTGTTCTCTAGAAAGGCTGGATGAGTTCACAGCTCCACCAACAAGGTATTAGTGTCCCAGATTTCCCACAGCCCTTCCAACATTGATCACTGTCCTTTCTGGTCATATTAGCCAGTCTGAGAGGTGTGAGTTGGTACCTCAGAGATGTTTTAATTTGTATTTCTCTAATAATTAGAGATTTAGAGCAATTTTTCATATGACTATGGATTGTGTTGATTTCCTCATCTATAACTTGCCTTTGCATATCCTTTGACCATACGTCGGGTGGGGAATGGCTTGTATTTTTTAAAAATTTCACTCAGTTCTCCGTATATTTTAGAGATGAGTCCTCTGTCAGAAACAGTCATAAAAATTGTTTTCTAATTTACTACATTTCTTTTTATTGTGCTTACAGTGCTTTTGTCTGTGCAAAAATATTTTTAATTTAATGTCAGCAAAATTATCTAGTTTATTTTTAATGGTGTTCTCCATCCCTTTCTTGGTCATAAACTGCTTCCCTTTCTATAGATCTGACAGATAAACTATTCTTTGTTCTCCTAGTTTGCTTATTATACAGTTGTTGTTTTTTTTAGTTTTTGCAAGGCAATGGGGTTAAGTGGCTTGCTCAAGGCCTCACAGCTAGGTAATTATTAAGTGTCTGAGGCTGAATTTGAACTCAGGTACTCCTGACTCCAGGGCTGGTGCTTTATCTACTGCACCACCTAGCCACCCCTATGTCTAGATCCTGTATTCATTTTGAGCTTATTTTGGTATAGGGTATTAGGTGTTGGTCTAATTCAAGTTTCTTCCATACTAACTTCCAATTTTCCCAACAGTTTTTATTGAAGAGAGAGTTTTTATCCCAATAGCTGGAGTCTTTGATAAATAGCAGATTATTATAATCATTTCCTGCTTTTGCACCTTGTCTATTCCACTGATCCACCAATCTATTTCTTAGCCAATACTAGACAGTTTTGATGACTGATGCTTTATAATAGAATTTTAGATCTGGTAGGGCTAATCCACCTTCTTTTGCAATTTTTTTTCTTTAAATCCCAGGAGATTCTCAACTTTTAATTTCTCCATATGAATTTACTTACAATTTTTTCTAACTCAAAATAATTTTTTTGGAATTTTGATTGATAGGGCACTAAACAAGTAGTATAATTTTGGTAGAGTTGTCATTTTTATTATATTTTCTCAGTCTATCGATGAGCGCTTGATATATACCCAGTTATTTAAGTCTGAGTTTATTTGTGTTAGAAGTGTTTTGTAATTGTTCTCAAAAAGTTTCCTAGGCTGCCTTAACAGATAGACTTCCAGGTAATTTATATTGTCTGAAGTTACTTTGAATGGGATTTCTCTTTCTACCTCTTTCTGCTACATTTTGCTAGAGATATGTAGAAATTTTGAGGATTTATGAGAATTTATTTTATAACTTGTGACTTTGCTAAAGTTGCTAATTATTTCTAGTAGTTTTATAGATGATGTTTTTGGGATTCTCTAGGTATACCATCATGTCATCTGCAAAGAGTTTGAATATTGTTCCTTCCTTCCCACTTCCAATTCCTTCAATTTCTTTTTCTTCTCTTATTGCTGAGGCTAACATTTCTAATATGATATTGAATACTAGTGGTGATAGTAGGCATCCTTGTTTCATCCTTGATTTTATTGTGAATGACTCTAGCCTATCTCTATAGCATATAATGCTTATTGATGGTTTCAGAAAGATACTGTTTATTATTCTAAATAACAATCCATTTATTCCTACACTCTCTAGTGTTTTTAGTAGGAATGGGTGCTGTATTTTGTCAAAAGCTTTTTCAGCATCTATTGATACATTCATATGATTTCTGATAAGTTTCTTATAATTCCCTCCAATTTGATGTCCAAATTTTCTATTTAGCTCTGATCTTTTTACCAGGAAATATTGGAAGTCTCCCATTTCATTAAATGTCCATCTTTTCTGCTGGAAGAAAAGGCTCAGCTTTGCTGGATTTGGCTGCATTCCAAGCTCCCTTTCTCTTCAGAATATCTCATTCCAGGCCCTTCCATCCCTTAATGTTGATGCAGCCAGTTCCTGCATAATCCTTATTGTGGCTCCTTGACATTTAAATTTTTTCTTTCTGGCTGCTTGCAGGATTTTATCTTTTATCTGATAGTTCTGGAACAACATTCCTAGGTGTTTTCATTTTAATATCTCTTTCCAGAGGGGATAGATGTATTCTTTCAATAGGTATTTTGCTCTCTGGTTCCATGATAACAAGACAATTTTCCATCATTAAATCCTGTAATATTAAGTCCAGGTTTTTTTTTTTTTCTCTTCAATGTTTTCAGGAAGGCCTGTAATTCTCAGATTATCCCTTCTTGATCTGTTCTCAAGGTCAGTGGTTTAGCTGATGAGGTATTTTGCATTTTCTTCTATTTTTTTTATCTTTGGTTTTGTTTAACAGAATCTTGCTGTCTCATGAAAACTTAATTTCCACCGATTCCATTCTTTTTTTTTAGAGAAGAAGAATTTTCTTCATTTATCTTTTGCAACTCCTTTTCCAGTTGGTCAATTTTATTTTTGAAGTAGTTTTCCATTTGCCCAAATATAGTTTTGAATGAATCATTTTTCTTTTTGCATTTAGACAATTGAAGAGCTGAGAGTGTTATTCTCATTTTGTATTTACCCAATTGTATTTTCCAATGATTTGTTTTCTTGTTGCAAGGTGTTAATTTTCTATTTTCTTTTCTCAATTTTTCCAATTGATTTTTAAACTCCTTCCTGATTTCTTCAAGGAAGTCTTTTTGGACTGGAGACCAATTATATTCTCCTCAAAAGTGCTAGATCTCTCTGGCTTAGAATCCATTTCTTCTAAATATTTCTCCATGGGGCCCCCTTTTGCTGATTTCTTCATATTTCTAAGATCTTATGTTGGGGGTGGAGAGGCTGGCTCTCAGTTTGCTTTTGAAGATCCTGGAGACTTTGCTCACTTGGATTAGTAATTCCAAGGGCTGGCCAGTAGGGGGTGCTGGTTGTTTTTACTGGTTTGTTTGGGGCCCTCAGCAGTAGGGTGTGAGTTGACCTTGAATAATGTACTGAGCCCAGGAGGAGGGAGTTAATCTTTTTCCTCTGAGTGTACTCTGTTGGCAACACCTTAGCCTAAAGTGGTAGGGGGTTATTTATTGTTTATTCTGGGCAAAGGGCTCTGTTGAAAGTTTGGAGCTCAGTTCTAATCCATCTCCAGCCAGGTTCTGAAACACTGTGCAGAAACCCAAACTCTGGAAGCTGTTCTTCCCCCAGGAAAAGATTCCACAGTTAAAGTTGGATCTTGCACTCACCACTCACCAAAGTGTCTACGGCTGAGAGTGGCCCTCTAGCTTCCCCCAGCTGCTGTTCCTGTGCAGACTCTATGCTCTTCTCTCAGTTCACCTATGGTCCCCAGAAACAGACCTTGTTGGTAGGTGTTCTTCTCCAAGCTTCTCTTTCTGGGTTTTGTCAACTGAATTTCTGTTAAGAGGTTTCTTTCATGTTGTTTCTGAGGGGAAAGTGGAGCACTTAACACAGTGCTTGTATTTTCTTCTCCATCTAGCCTGGAAGTCCTCCTTCATTTTCCATTTGCAAATCCTTTTCCAGTTGGTCAATTCTATTTTTGTAAGAGTTTTCCCCTTTGATCATTTGAGGTTTTGAGAAAATTATTTTCTTTTTGCATTTGTCCAATTATATTTTCCAAGGATTTCTTTACTTGTTGCAAGGTATTAACCTTCTCTTGGCTTTCTTTTCCCAAGTTTTCCAATTGATTTTTAAACTCCTTCCTGATTTCTTCAAGGAAATCTTTCTGTGCTGGAGACCAAATCATATTCTCCTCAGAAATTCTACAACTCTCTGAATTAGGGTCTTTTCCTTCTAGGAACTTTTCTATGAGCCCCCCTTTCACTGGCCTTTCTTCATTTTCCTAAAATCTTGTGTTGGAGTTGGTGTTGGTTCCAGAGGTGTGGTGTTGGGATCCCTAAAGCTTTTACTCACTGAGTGTAATATCTCTATCTGGCTAGCAGGGGGTATCGGAGGCTTTTCTCACTGAATTTAATTTCTCCTCCTGGTCTATAGAGGGTGCTAGAGATTGGAACCTACCCTCCAGCCCTTCATGCAAGTCCCAAACCATCAGTCCCATGGCCATGCCTCCACTCTAGTTGTGTCTCCTAGTGGAGTGCTTCCCACAGCAAAAAGCACCTGGGGCTGATCTTAGATTAGTCCTGCACTTGCCACACCCCTGATCCTGGAAGACAGACTTTGAGGTACATGTTGTTTTTCTTGCTTCTCTTTCTGGATTTTGTAGATTGGACTTCCATTAAGAGGGGGGTTTTTAATATTGTTTATGAGGGAAGATCAGGAGACCTTAACATAGGGCCTGGCTTCTCTCTTCTATCTTGGCCAGAAGTTCAATAACAGAAAGTTCTTAACCAATGGTATTTTGGTAAATATTTAATGAATGGTTTCCTACCAAAACAACTTAGATGAGACACTTTTTTAGGTGAAATTTAAATTAATATTTTCTCAGTTGTTTTCTTATTGTAGATCAGTGGTCTCAAAATTACATGTTCCTTCTTCCTGTTTTTTGGTACAGTTCATAAGCTAAGAATGACTTTTACATTTTTTTGGCATGTCTAAAAGCATCTGTGTCCTTTCTGAAAGTCAAAGCAAACAAGGAGATCTCTCTTTTCTAATGCTTTTTATTTTGCCAGTTGTAGAAAACCTGTTCTACAAGTTTGACCAGATTGTTTGGTGTAATCATTTTCTTCATCAATGAAAGGAAACCTATGCAAATAAATCAATATTTCTTGGTTACATAGCAATTACAAAATTTATAAACAAGGAAAAATTTAAAATGACAGATAAAATAAGTTTGATCCTGAAATTAATAAGGAGACTTGTTTATTGAGTAGGGGAGGTGACATGGTTCAATCTTCTTCTTAGGAAAAAAAATGTTTGCATCTTAAGTGGAAGATGGATTATATAGGTAAGGGATTTGAAGCAGGGAGATCAATTATCAGGTTATTGAATACCAAATATATCTCAGGTGCTGTGTAAATTCTGGAAATTCATTTCAGAAAGAAATGCAGGAAGGCAGAGAAAAAGAATCCTCCCCTTAAGAAGCTTACTTTCTAAAGGGAAAAGACATACATAGAAAGATGAAAAGGGGTAGTGGTTTGGGGATGGATTTAAACATACCTTTGAGGGGACAGGGTAGAGAACATTCTACAGAGATGAATTAGTAGTTCAGCCGACCTCATGAGGAATAAGCAAGGTATGGTTGGACTGGGCTTCTTCCTTAAAATGGAAGTTCTACTTTTTTTTAAGGTTTTTTCAAGGCAAATGAGGGTTAAGTGACTTGCCCAAGGCCATGCAGCTAGGTAATTGTTAAGTGTCTGAGGCTAGATTTGAACTCAGGTACTCCAGACTCCAGGGATGATGCTCTATCCACTGTGCCACCTAGCTGCCCCTAAAATGGAGGTTCTATTGGTCCAACTTTTCTGTAGAGCAATTTGGAATTATACCCAAGGGGTAATAAAGCTATGCATGCCCTTTGAACCAGTATTATTGGAGTTTTATTCCAAGTAAATCACAAAAAAGGTTAAAAAACACATATAAAATATTTATAGAACCTCTTTTCATAGTTGCAAAGACCTGGAAATTGAGGAGATATCCATCAACTGGGAAATGGCTGAACAAATTGTGGTATATGAATGTGATGGAACATTATTGTTCCATAAAAAATCTTGAGGAATAGGACTTCAGAATAACTTGGAAAGACTTGCATGAACTGATGCTGAGTAATGTGAGCAAATCCAGAAGAAAATTGAATACAACAACAGCAACATTGGGTTATTCATTTCAGCAGTATAGAAATCAATGACAATTCTAAAAGACTTGTGATGAAAATACCATCCATATCCAGAGAAGGAACTATGGAGTTCAAATGCAGACCAAAGTTTTGCCCTCTTCAATTTTTAAAAGTTGTCATACATACTAGGTTTTTTCATCCATTTTTTTCTTGTTTTGATTTAATTCTTCTTTCATACTATGATTAATATGAATTTATGCTTAACATGATTATACATGTATAATTTTTAGTAGTTTGCTTTCTGTTAGGGGAAGGGGAAGAAAATGGTATACATAAAAATGCAAAAATGATTTTTGTATGTGTTTGCAAAAATAAATAAAATATTCTAAAATGGAATTCTAGGAGGCATTAGTTAATTAGAGAGAGATCACAGTGGAAACTATACTTATGAGTTTAGTCTAGTGGTAGATTAAAAAATTTTCTGTCATATGGCAGAGAAAGTCCTTTGAAGGTGAGTCAAGAGTGCAATTTGGAGAGGAATGACCTCTATTCTACTAATCAAGTAAAGAGGTAAGAAGGGGCTGAACTGGAATGCTAAAATAAATGAAGAAAATATAGATACAATTAGAAGTACCTACTATACTTCAGGCACTGTTCTAAGCTTTGCAGATATTAAGAAAAAATCACCTTGGCTTTCAAGAAGCTGCCAAAGCATTTGCAAATATTGTCTTGGATTTAAGAGGGATTTTTGGTCTTGAATTCATAGGTTTAAAAATCATTTGTATAGATATGATAATTGAATCTATGAGAGCTATAAAGAATATCAAGTGAAATAGTAGCAGGAAAAAATAATAAGACTGAGGACAGAGCATTAGGTATGAGCTACACTTGGTGAGCTTTTCTTGGATGAAGATCCAACAAAGGAGTCTGAGAAGTATTCAGATGTATAAGAGGAGAAACAAGAGTTTAGTATAGTTTTATGATTTTATAGGTCTCTAAAAAGTCTCCTTTATATGATTTTTTGATGGATCTGATTTTCAGTCAAAGTTTGGGGGTAATACATGGATCTAAGAAGGAGTGTATCACAAGGAATATCTTGCATGTTTTGGTGAATATGCCAAGGTGAATATCCTAAGTCAAGATTAGAGAAGTTTTGTTCATCTTACTCATAGAACTGAGGACACTTTGCATGTGAAGGGCATCAGATACTGAGGCAGGTACTGATTTGGATGAAGATACTGTAAAACTCAGTTGGGTTGAGCAATAAACCTGGGGTTCTCTGAGAATTAAAACATAAGTATAAATAACATAGAATTAGATATATCCTAGCTATATTAATGCTGGAGTGATTGGCTTTGGAAACAACTTTTCTACCAGCAGTATTCCATTCAACTCGTCCATCTCTATGATGACAAAGAACTGAAAATATATAAGTTTGAAGTCCCCAGGAGGTTGTCAACAAAAAAGAAAAAATTCTAGGGATAAGCTGAAATATCATAATAGAGATGAGAGTGAGTTGTATGATTACAGTCTGTGTGATTGTGTGTGTGTGTGTGTGTGTGTGTGTGTGTGTGAGTGTGTGTGTTTCTATGATAAATTTATTGCAACAAAGGTAGCTAGATAGTGCTGGATATAAAGCACTGGCCTTGGAATCAACAGGACAGGAGTTCGAATTCAGCCTCAGACACTTGCCTTGGCCAAGTCACTTAACCCTGATTGCCTCGCATACAGAACCATCTACAGCCATCCTGACCACTGGACACTAGATGGCTTTGTAAGAGAAAGTGAGACTGGTAAATTAGCACAACACCCCCTCACTCAAATCCAATTCATGTGCTTGTCATGGCATCACCTCCCTGATATAATTGTCATAATCTAGAATGAAGGAGAATCATTATTGCAAAAAAAAAAAATCAATCCACTTCAACAAACACTTTTGGCATACCTAAGAGAAGGGTCCACCACTTTGTATGGAAGGTTGGGAGGATTTGTAGAGAGAGTTTGTAAATTAGTATGATGTAAAATAGTATAAAACAAATAAAAGGAAAAGATCTATCATAGTTCCATGGTAACCATGAGGATGGAATGATCACTTTCACTAGGCAAGGGGAGTGATATTGGAAAAGTTTCAAGGAAAACATGAAATCTAGGTTGATCCCTAAAATAAAACAAGAATTCCTCTAGTTCATTATATAAAATTTAAAGATGTTTTGCAAAAACAAAACCAATGTAACCAAAATTTTAAGGAAAGCAGAAAATTGGGGGGAAATTTTTTTTAACAAGTATCTCTGATAAAGACATCATTTCTCAAATATATAGAGAACTGAGTAAAATTTATGAGAATACAAGGCATTCCCAAATAATAAATGCTCAAAGATAAATAGTTTTCAGACAAAGAAATTAAGGCTATCTATAGTCATATGTAAATGCTTTAATCACTATTGATTATAGAAATGAAAACTATAACCACTCTGGGGAACTTTCTCACAACTATCAGTTTGATTAATGTGACAGAAAAAAATGATAAATGTTGAAAGGGTCTTGGAAAAACTATAATATTGATATACTATTAGTGGAGTTGTGAATGATCCAACTATACTGGAGAACAATTTGGAACCATGCCCAAAGGGCTATAAAATTACAGCATACCCTTTTATCCAGGAATATCACTTCTAGGATCTCAACAAAAAAGAAAGAAAGAAAATGACCTATTTTTTACAAAAGAATATTTATACTAACTTTCCTTGAGGTGGTTAAGAAATCAAAGGGAGTTTTGTCAATTGGAGAATGACTAAACAAACTGTGGTATATGATTGTAATGGAAGATTATTGAACTATAAAAAATGACAAGATGATATCAGAAGAAAAAACCTGATGCATAGTGAAGTGATCAGAATCAAAAGAACATTATACATAGGACTAGCAATAGTGTTCATTGAAGAATGACTTAGCTATTTTCAGCAATAAAATGATTCAACACAATTCCAAAGGAGTAATGATGAAGTATACTATCTGCCTCCAGAGAAAGAACTGATACTGTTTGAATACAGAATGATGATATTTTCACTTTCTTTCCTTTTTATATTTTATTCAAGTCTTCTTGTACAAAATGAATAACATGACAGTGTTTTACATAATTGCAAATGAATCACCTAAATCTAATTGCTTCTCATCTTAGGGAGTGGGGATAGAAAGAGGGGGCAGAATTTAAAATTCAAAACTTTAAACATGTCAAAATAATAAAAAAAGTTGTTTTTTCCATTAAGTCACAGTTATCTTTCTTTCATAGAAGAATACTAGCTCAACTAATACCAGCTCAACTTCTATCTAGCAAAAACCTAAGGTTGGAGAAGTTATTTACCCACTTGCTTTTCTTCATGAAGAGAGAGAATAACAGTCTTCCACTGCTGAACTGATAGATCTCACATAATTCCGAAATTACAAGAGAGGAAAGTCTGTTCTTCATTTTAATTTTATTTAATCAATATTTGCATAAAGTTATGAGGGTTAATGTAGTTAATATAGTAGGCACTTTTATGTATAGATACAGGGGAAAAAAGGATGCAGTCGCTGCCTGACTTCCATGAATTTACTTTCTTATCCAATGTGATAATTTATATGAAACTACCTTTTAAGTGTCAAAGCACTCTACAAATATAAGGCATTAATTAGAACAAGGTATGGTTGAAAGATACCAGATAGGAGACATATTTAAATGGAAGAACTCCATTTCTACAATAGAAATGAGGTTTAGAAAAGCTCTTCTCCCCTAACCAAGGACCAGTTTTTTCATAATACTTTAATACTTATCAGTATTCTGATAAGACTATGCAGTCATAGTATACTATGATTTTCAAAGGACATAAAATTAATATCACTCAGTAGACACTGAAGATGCATATTATGGATAGTAGTAGATTGCAACACATTGCAAACAGGGTTTTAAAATAAATTTACTAGTTTTGTGACCATGGACAAGTTATAATCTCTGTAAGGCTCAGTTTTGTCATCTACAAAATCACAATAATAATATGTTGGTCAAACATCATTTTCAAAGATGACCAATAGCATCTTGTAGTGATGACTTGCTCATGAATTGAATTTAAGTGAGGCAGAGTTGCACAAATTTACCAAGCTTATTTTCTCTCTTGAGTCCTTGTTGTTCAGTGTCAAAAGTCAGGATGACTGGTCAAGGCCTAGGGCAATGTGAATGACCTTGGCAGCCTTGATGCCTGACCAAGATCCAAGCACTCCTTAGTACTTGCGTCAGCATTCATCATGACTATTGGAACTGTTCTCATCTGCCCATTCTGTTGAGGGAAGTCTTCATATGTTTGGAGTACACATCTGCCAATACAGCTCAGCCTGGTGAGTTTGTCTGGCAAGACAGTTTTTCTGGGATCTGACTACTGCATGTATTATAGCTTCTTGGAGTTCCTGTTGAGGAAGAACTAGTAATTCTTTTGGAAGGGCTTGCTGAACCCTTCTTAGAGATGATAATAACAGCTACTCTCAGGATGTTGTGAGTTTAAAATGGTAAAATATTTGTGAAATGTTTGAAAACCATTAAGTGCTATTTTTAATATTAGTGATGGGTGTGCACTTCATTGGTATTCCCAAGCTGATAAAAAAGAAGTACAAATATGCACTGGCAGTGAACTTCCATGGGAACATTGTCAATTGATACATAGGATTACTGTGTAGGTATAGGTGAACTGTAGTTATATCAAAGGAAGGAAAATCTGCAGTAATGAGATCACATATTCTTTGAATATGTGAATCAGTAGAGTTTAATGTGATCTGGATGTTTGTAAAATAAATCTCATTTTACCATTGATTATTATTATAAAACTAAAAAATATGCTCACAAAGACAAATATAGTAACCTTACTAGGCAAAGACCCACATCTCACACCTTATACCAAAATAAGGTCAAAATGAGTATAGGATTTAGACATAAAGAGAGACACCATAGATAAATTAGTAGACTAAGAAATACTCTATCAGATCTATGTAAATGGGATAAATTGACAGCCAAACAAGAATTAGAATACATTAAAAACTAAAAAATAAATGATTTTGGCTATATTAAATTAAAAGGTTTTTTTTTCTAATAAAAGCAATGCTGCCAAAATTAGAAGAAAAACAGAAAGCAGAGAAACAATTTTCACAACTAGGAGGTCTGATAAAGGTCTCATTTCTAGAATATATAGAGAATCACATCAATTTTATAAGGTCACAAGTCATTCCCCAATTGATAAATTGTCAGAGAATATGAACAGACAATTTTCAAATGAAGAAATTAAGTCTAAATATCATATAAAAATGCTCCAAATCCTTATTTATTAAGGAAATGCAAATTAAAACAGTGAGGTATCATCTCAAACCCATTAGATTAGCCAAGATGAGAAAAAGGGAAGATGATCAAAGTTGGGGAGTTTGTGGAAGGATTGGGACATTGATGCATTGCTGGTACAGCTGTGAACAGATCCATCCTTTCTGTAGAGCCATATGTAACTACGCTCAAAGAGCAATAAAACTTCTCATACCCTTTGACCCAGCAATTCCAATTCTAGCTCTACATCCAGAAGAAATTATAAAAATAGGGAAAGTCCTACATGTTCAAAAATATTCATTTGTAGTGGCAAAGAATTGGAAGTTGAGGGAATGCCCATCAATTAGTGAATGGCTAAACAAGTTATGGTACATGAATACTATGGAATATTATTGTTCCATAAGAAACCATAAATGGTCAGACTCCAGAGAAACATGCAATGACTTGTGGGATATGACGCTGAGTAAAGAGAGTAGAACCAGGAAGACAATGTACACATCAGCAACAACATTATGAGATGAACAAACCTGAGGGAAGCAACTCCTCTCAGCAGTTCAGAGAGCTAGGAAAAATGTATTAGACTGACTTTGGACTATGTTATTCCTATCTAGAGAAGAAAAATAAAACAAAACAAAACACACACACACACATCTTCACAAACAACCCTCCAGAATCTGATGAACACTTTATAAAATTATCTCATATATATCTTTGCCTTAACCATAATTCCTCATGCAGAAAATAACTAATGCTAATAGGTAAATATGTTCATAAAAGCATGTATGTACAATGCTAATCTGACTGTTCACCGCTGAAGGGAGAGAGGTGTGAAGGGAGGGTGGAGGGAAATTTTATAAATTGAAAAGATGCATGTGCAAATGGATGAAAATAAATAAATAAATAGTAAATATAGTAACCTTGGAGGCCATATATCTGGTGATGCATAATTCCCAGGTCAATAATGCAAGTTGTAATCAGATACCGATTATGAAGATAGAGGCATATCTTTTTATTTTCTTTCCAAATGCAGCAATCTTTATTTATATATAACTAGTCTTGTGGATGGATTGGGACACTGATGCATTGCTGGTACAGTCTAATGCAATGTTAGTACAACTGTACTAAAACCTGTCCTAAATTTGGCATTCTTCTTAAATTCAACACAGGTATATATGTATGGAATTATCTCATTGGAGATTACTGTTTCAGTTTTCCATTAAATCTGGTAGTTCCAATAGAATTATACTGGTATTACCAAAAGACAACTTTACTTGGAAGTAGAAGAAATGGATTTAAATTCTTCCAATGACACCAACAATGTGACATTGGAAGAATTAACTCATTTCTCTATAGCTTTGTTTTCATTTCTAAAAAGGTGAAAAATCATTCTAGTACTTACCTAATTTTAAAGTTTATTCCCAGGAGAATTTTATAACTTTTTAAACCTCAACAAAATGTGCCTCCAAAATTTTTGTACACTTTTAGTCTTTAATACTTAAAATTTAACTCAGATTTTTGGACATACTATATGTACTAGAATGCTTTAAAGCTCTGTGATTTTATCCCTGAGGTTTCTTTTTTGCAGAGAGTACAGTCATTTAAAGCCCTAGATCTTATTTTCATGAGTTTATACTAGTCAAATGTATACATCTTCCAGTGTTCTGCCCTTTAAGATGAGATAATCCACAGTTAAAATGGCAAACATAAATGGTCTTTTACCCAATCAATTAAATCAATTAGTGAATAATAATACATAATTATATAGTGTTTTAAGGTTAGCAAAGTTTATTAAATATTATCTTATTTTATTGTCACAACAAGTCTTAGAGGTAGATGCTAATTTTATATTATTTTACTCATTAAGAAGTAGAGCCCAAAAGATTTAGTGACTTGGGAAGTATATTCTGGCAAAGATGGTGGAGAGAAGGCTAGCACTGCCCTATGCTCTCATAGCTTTCCTTCAGAACTAACATGAATCAAGACTCTTAACAGAAAACACAGAAAAGAACCTAAGAGAACATCTACTAACAAGGTCTGTTTTAGGAGACCATGCTTTAGCTGGAAGCCGAAAGCCAGAGTAGAAGCAACAGGGTAAGGCCCAGTGACTAATTTGAGAACAGCCACAGAAACTTTCGTTGTGTGAGAAGAGGGCAAAAGAATTCCAGAGATGCTGGAGGGAGAATTCCAGTGCAGCAGTGGGTGGGAGAGTTCCAGATTATGGCTGCACACCAATCTGGTCAGCTCTGCTGGTCTGAAAGACCAGGTCCATGAGACCCCATATTTTTAGTGGAGTCCCCATGTTTCCAGTTGAGTCCCCACCTCCCCTAATTATTATGGGTTAAAGTGACTTTTCCCAGAATAAACACAATAACAGTATTACACCCCCAGTTTCAGGTGTGAACAGCAGAACTCCTTCAGTGCTGAGTAATGAGTAAGGAGTTTAACCATATAGCGCAAGGGTCCAGCCCAAATTGTTTGAGGATAATTCCTATCCTGATGTGCCCCCTATTCCCCCAGGCCTAGGAAGTGGGCCACTTATCAAGGTCAGAGACACTCCAGAGAAAGCTTCTAGCACCCACTCCTGGCCAACCCCCTTGAAGTTACTGAACCCAGTGAGCAAATCCTTTAGGGATTTCAACATCCAAAGGCTATGAATCAGCTCCTCCCCATCACAAAATCCTAGGAAAATGAAGAAAAGCTAGTGAAAAGGGGGGGGGGGTTCCATTGAAAGTTACATAGAAGCCAAAGATCCTAACTCAGAGAGAATTAGAACTTCTGAGTAGAATATGATTTTGTCTCTAGAGAGAAAACCTTCTTAGAAGAGATCATAAAAGGGTTTAAAAATCCATCAGGAGGTGTGACTAGGTAGCACAGTGGATAAAGCACCGACCCTTGAGTGAGGAGTACCTGAGTTCAAATCCGGCCTCCGATACTTAATAATTACCTAGCTGTGTGGCTTTGGGCAAGCCACTCAACCCCATTGCCTTGCAAAAAACCCACTAAAATCAATTGGGAATAATTGGGAAAAGAAAGGCAAGAAAAATAAACACTTTGCAAGTGGAAATTATCATTTTGCAACAAGAAAATGAAAATAAAATTGGATAAGTGCAAAAAAACAATTCATTCCAAATTACAAATAGACAAATAAAAAAACTCCTTCAAAAATATAATAGACCAATTGGAAATGTAATTGCAAAAGATAAATGAAGAAAATTCTTCTCTAAAAGAAAAGATTGTAATCTGTCGAAACTAATGACTTCATGAAACAACAAGAAATTAAACAAACCCAAACCCCCCCAAAAATAGAAGAATATGTAAAATACCTCATCGACAAAACAAATGACCTAGAGAATATATCCAGAAGAGACCACTTGAGAATCATTAGTCTACCTGAAAACATTGAGGAAGAGGCAGCTAGATGGCACAGTCTATAGAGTACCGGCTTTGGACTCAGGAGCACCTGAGTTCAAATCTGGACCTTGGAAACTTAATAATTACCTAACTGTGTGATCTTGGGAAGTCACTTAACCCCATTGCTTTACAAAACAAACAAAGAAAGAAAACATTGAGGAGAAAAAAGCCTGGATTCACTAATTCAGGATATAGTGAAGGTGAATTTCCTGGTTACAGGGCAAAATAGTTATTGAACGAATACATAGATCCCCTCCTGAAAAATCCCCAAATGAAAAAAAACAGGGAATATTACAGCCAATTTCCAGAATTATCAGACAAGAGAAAATCCTGCAAGAAGCCAGAAAGAAACAATTTAAATACAAAGGAGCCACAGTAAAGATTTCATAGGACCTGGTTCTATCATTAAGCAATTGAAGGGTCTGGAATGATATTCAAAAAACAAGGAAGATTGGAATGCAGTAAATAATTCACTATATGACAAAACTGAACCTTCTGTTCCTGGAGGAAAGATGGATTTTTAACGAAATAGGAGACTCAACTTTTCCTGATGAAAAGACCAGTGTTAAACAGAAAATTTGGACTTCAAACATGAGACTCAAGAGTTACATGAAGAGGTAAAAGAGGGAAAAGAAAAAAAAAACTGTTATACAATAAGATGAAACTGGCAATATCTCCACCTGAGAGAAAGATTCTCATAACTCCTGAGAATTGTAACTCTACTAGAAGAATATAAACCAGAAGTAATGGACACTCATGAATTGTCTGTGACTCTGATAGAATGATTTAAAAATAATATCTCCTTAAAACGGGGATGCAATAAAGAGATGGGAAGACAGAGGAGACTGAATGGGGTAAATTACATGACATGAAGAATCACAAAGGACCTATTGCAATACAGGGGGAGGAAGGGAGGAGATGAGAATCACCTGTATCTTATTCTCATCAGATTTGACACAACAAAGGATTGACATACAAATACTTAGAAGTAAAGGAAAGAAGAAGTGCCTAAGGGAAAGGGGAAGAAAAGGGGAAGAGGAGTTGGATATTAGAGGACAAGCACACTAAAGGGGGTGGTATTCAGAAGTAAAATAGGGGGGAATATGGATAAAGTGAAGAAAAAGGGGGAAAATGCAAACCAAGGGAAGAAAGCATGCAAAGCAATAAAGAGTTAGTAATTATAACTTTGAATGTGAATGGGATGAACTCTCCCATAAAATGTAAGTGAATAGCAGAGTGGATTAAAAATCAAAATCCTACAATATGCTGCTTATAAGAAATTCATTTAAAGCAGAGCAATACATATATATTAAAGGTAAAAGTTTGGAGCAAAACATAGTTTGCTTCAGCTGAAGTGAAAAAAGCAGGGCTAGTAATCTTTATCTCTGAGAAAGTAGCTACAAAAATAGATCTTACTAAAAGAAATAAGGAACGAAACTATCTCCTCCTAAAAGGTACCATAGACAATGAAGCAACTTCATTACTAAATACATATGCACCAAGTGGTTTAGCATCTCAATTTATACAGGAGAAGCTGAAGGAGTTAGGAAGACATAGACAACAAAACTGTACTGCTGGGATATCTTAACCTCCCTCTCTCAGAATTAGATAAATCTAACCATAAAAAAAGAAAGAAGTTAGGAAAGAATATTAGAAACACTAGATGGCTAATAGACCATTGGAGAAAACTGAATGGGGATACAGAGGAATATACCTTTCTATGCAGTATATGGCACCTAAACAAAAATTGACCCTTGTTCTATGGCATAAAAATCACATTATCAAATGCAGAAAGGTAAAAATAGAGAGCATTTCCTTCTCAGACTACAATGCAATAAAAATGAGGTGCAGTAATGAGTCATGGAGAGATGGGCCTAAAACTAATTGGAAAGAATGATTGCATCAAACAACAAACTATAGATAGAATTACTGATTTCATCCTAGAAAATAATAAAAATAAGACAACATACAAAAACAATTAGTGGATCTATTATATTTTTAAATGCTTACATGAATAAAATATAAAAGAGAAGAAATCAATGAACTAAGCATGCAAATAAAAAATTAAATAAAGACAAATTAAAAACCCCTTATTAAATACCAAATTAGGAATTCAAAAAGTTAAAATTGAAATTAATGAAATCAAAACCAAGAAAGCTATAGAACTAATAAATAAAACCAAGAGTTGGTTTTATGAAAAAAAAAGTTGATAAATCTTCGGTTAATTGGATTTAAAAAGAAAGAAGAAAACCAAATTGCTAGTATCTTAAATGAAAAAATGAACTCACTATTAAAGTAATAATTCACAATTATTGCACCCAATTGTATGCCAATAATTTGATCATCTAAGTGAAATGAATGAATATTTACAAAAATATGTTACCCAGGTTAAATGAAGAAGAAATAAAAAACCTAAGTAACCCAATCTCAGAAAAGGAAATTCAACAAGCATTCACTGAATTCTCTAAGGAAAAATCTCCAGGGTCAGATGGATTCATAAGTGAATTCTATCAAACATTTCAGGAAAAATTGGTTCCAAGTCTATATAAATTCTTTGGAAAAGCAGGTGAAGACAGAACTCTGCCTAACTCTTTCTATGATACCAAACTGGTGCTGATCCCTAAAAAAAGGCAGAGTCAAAAAAAAGAAAGAAAATTAGAGACCTAGCTCCCTAAATGCATATAGATGCAAAAACCTTAAAGAAAATCTTAGCTAAGTGATTATAGCAACTTTTCACTAGGATAAAACACTTTGATAAACAGGATTTATCCCAGGAAAGCAGGATTGATTCTATATTAGGAAAACTGTTAATTTAATTAAGTATATCAATAACAAGCCTATGAGAAATCATATGATTATATCACTAGATGCTGAAAAAGCCTTTGACAGAATACACCAACCATTCCTACTAAAAATACTAGAGAGTATCTGAATAAATGGATTGTTCCTTAGAATGATAATCAGTATCTATTTGAAACCATCAACAAGCATTATATGCAATGAAGATAAGCTAAAGGTATTACCAATAAGATCAGGGGTGAAAAAAAATTACGCCCATTATCACCACTACTATTCAGTATCGTATTAGAAATGTTAGCCTCAGCAATAAGAGAAGAAAAAGAAATTGAAGGAAGTAGAATTTGGAAAGCAAGAAACAAAACTATCACTCTTTTCAGATGACATGATAGTATATCTAGAGAATTCAAAAAGAGCATCTAAAAACTACTAGAACCAATTACCAACTTTAGCAAACCTTAGCAATTATATACATATATATATATTTATAATTATTATAATAATTATTATTATTATTAGCAATGTACAGCAGCAAGAGCTAGAAAGAGTAATCCCATTCAAAATAACTTGAGGCAATATGAAATATTTGGGAGTTTAACTGCCAAGGCAGACTAAGAAATTCTATGAAAACAGCTACAAAACACTTCTCTTACAAATTAAATTAGATTTAAAAAACTGGGTAAATATCAACTGCTCATGGGTAGGCCTAGCTAATATAATAAAAATGACAAATTTACCTAAATTAACCTACATATTTAGTGCCCTACCAATCAAAATGCCCCAAAATTATTTGTATTAGTTATAAAAAAATTGTGAGTTAATTCATATAGAGAAATAAAAACTCAAGAATTTGCAGGGATTTAATAAAAAAAGTGCAAAAGCTGGTGACTTAGCCCTACCATGATCTAAAATTATATTATAAAGCATCAGTCATCAAAACTGTCTGGTATTGGCTAAGAAATAGAGTGGTGGATCAGTGGAATAGACTAGGTACAATAGCAGGAAATAATTATAGTCTTCTACTATGTGATAGTCCAAAGAGTCCTAACTTTTGGGTTAAAACCTCTCTCTTTGATAAAAGCCATTAGGAAGATTGCAAATTAACATGACAGACACTTGGATTAGATCAACACCTCATACCCTATACCAAATTAAGTTGAAAATGTATAAAGGATTTCGACATAAAAGACAATAGTATAAGCTCTAGGAGATCAAGGAATAGTTTACCTATAATATCTAGGGGAAGCAGTTTATGACCAAGGAAGAGATGGAGAACATCATTAGAAACAAACTAAATAATTTTGATTAAATTAAATTAAGAAGCATTTGCACAGACAAAACCACTGTAACCAAGTTCAAAATAAGTGTAGCAAATTGGGAAACAATTTTTACAACTAGTATTTCTGACAGGGACTCATTTTGAAAATATGTGGAGAACTGAGTCAAATATTCTTTTTCTAAAATTTATTCATTTTTACTTTTATTTTTGTATAAATGTTTTTTAATAATTACTAGAATATTCTTGTTTAATAGTAAACATAATACCCCCTCTTCCCCAAAGAATATAGACCATCATGAGAAATAAAGTAAAGGAAAGAGAAAAAAACGTACTTCAGTCTGTGTTCCCATACCACCAACTCTGTCTTGGGTGGATCACATCCTTTGTGATAAGTCCATCACAAAAGCTACTTCTGTCCCCCTTCTCTCCTTACTCTAGATGTCTATTCCCCATTTGAGTATATATTCTGTTTCCTCTCCCAGCCACCTCTGATGGGAGCAAAGGTTCCCTCATTCCCCCTCACCTTTCCCCCTTCCATATCATTGCAATAGCTCATTGCAATAAAAAAAATCTTATTGTACAAAATATCTTAACCTATTCCACCTCTCCATTCTCTTACTCCCATTACATTTCTATTTTAGTCACAGACTCCAATTTTACAGTATATTATATCTTCAAATTCATCTCTCTCCTGTGCTTCATATATAAAAGTTCATTCTCCCTGCTCTATTAAATGAGAAGTTTTATATTAATATTATCAGTATCATTTTTCTATGCAGGAATACATGCAGTTCATCACCATTAAGTCCCTCATATTTTACCCTTCTCTTCCACTAACTATGCTTCACCTTAGTTCTGAATTTGAAGGTCAAACTTTCTGTTCAGCTCTGGTTGCTTCAACAGGAACAATTGAAATCCCCCTGGTTCATTGAAAGTCCATATTTTCCCCTGGAAGAGGATGTTCAGTTTTGCTGGGTAGTTGATTCTCTGTTGCATTTGAGCTCTTTTGCCTTTCAGAATATTATATTACATGTTCTAGGAGCTCTTAATGTAGTTGCTGCTAAGTCCTGTGTGATTCTGACTTCAGCTCCATGATATTTAAATTGTGTCCTTCTGGATGCTTGTAATATTTTCTCTTTGACTTGGGAGTTCTGAGAGTTGACTATAATATTGCTGGGGGTTGTTTATTTTGGATTTATTTCTAGGGGGGATCAGTGGATTCTCTCAATTTCTATTTTGCCCTCTGCTTCTAGGATATCTGGGTAATTTTTCTGTAGGAATTCTTTAAAAATGAGGTCAAAGCTCTTTTACTGATCATAACTTTCAGGTATCCCAATAATTTTTAAGTTATCTTTCCTGCATTTGTTTTACAGATCAGTGGTTTTTTCAATGAGATATTTCACATTTTCTTCTAATTTTTCATTCTTTTGATGTGGAAGTATATTGTGTCTTGACTTCCCATAAAGTCATCAGGTTCCTTTAGCTCCATTCTACATCTGAAGGATTTACTTTCCTCAGAGAGGTTTTTATCTCTTTTTTCCATCTGGCTAATTTTTCTTTCTAAAGCATTTTTTTTCTCCTCAGTAACTTTTTGAACTTTTATCCATTTGACCTATGCTGGTTTTTAACCTGTTATTCTCTTCAGCATTTTTGGATCTCCTTGAGTAAGTTGCTGACTTCATTTTCATGTTTTTCCTGCATGTCTATCATTTCTTTTCACAATTTTTCTTCTATCTCCCTTACTTGGTTTTCAAAATCTTTTTTGACCTCTGTCATAGCCTGAGCCCAATTTCTATTTTTCTTGGAGTCTTTAGATGAAGGATTTTGTACTTCCACATCTTTAGATTTAGTATTTTGATCCTTCTTAGGATGATAGACAACGTATTTTTCAATGGTGATCCTCTTCTTTTCTGTTTACTCATTTCCCCAACCTGTGCCTGGTTTGGGGTGATTCCTGAGCTTTTGAGTATTATTGGGACACCATTCCCCCCCACAAGGATCTCAGTATGTGAAGCTCTGACTTCCCTCCTAGTCTGTGAATGAAAACAAGCCCACCCCTCTGCCAAGAGACTGAAAAGGGGGCTGTGTTCTATGGTGGATCTAGACTTCGATCAGATCTGAATGTGGTTAGAGCCAGAGAATCCTGTTCCAGGTACAGAGGACAGACCTCTGAAGTCTCTTTTCACTCCCTTACCTTCAGTGGACTGAGTATTCAAGGTACAGATGCTCAGGGGCTCCTGCTTACTGGCTCCACAACTCCTTCCATTTCCTAGATCTGGGCTACCATGCTGAGCTGACTGGGATCACTACCACAACTACCCTGATGGTCTAGGCTTCCTGTGCTTGATCTGGCAGAGGTACCCTCCACTGATCCTCCAATTTGTGCCTAGTGCTCCCTGTGGTGTAGGTCAGGAAACTGCCCCTGATGTCATGAGCCGTGGTTCCTAGGTGCCCTGGGGCAGCCTCCGAGAGGCTGAAGTTTCTTCTCTCTGGCCTGCCGCCCCTCTAACTCCATGGAATAGAGCCTTTCCACTCTTTTCCAGGTTACCTTTGTCTGGAGAATTGCCTCACTGGACCTTTCTGTGGGTTCTTTCACTTGCAAATTTAGTTTGAGTCTTAATTTTTAAGATTTTTTAAATATGATGCAGAAAACACCTAGCAGTGACTCTTCTCCTGTTGCCATCTTGGCTCCATCCCCTAGCATAATCTCTTCAAATTTTCAAAAAAAAAGCCTTTCCCCAATTGACAAATGGTCAAAGGATGTGCAAAGGCAATTTACAGCTGAGGAAATCAAAATGATCCATAGTCATATGAAAAATCCCTCTAAATCATTACTAATTAGAGAAGTGTAAATTAAAACGTCTCTAAGATACCACCTCCACCTCTCAGACTGGCCAATATGACCAGAAGGGACAATGATTAATGTTGGAAGGGATGTGGGAAATCTGGGACACTGATGCATTGTTGGTGGAGCTGTGAACTCATCCAACATTTATGGAGAGTAATTTGGAACTAAGATCAAAGGGAAATAAGAATGTGCATTTTGATCCTGAAATACTAGTACTAGGACTATATCTTGAAGAGATAATGTAAAAGGGTAAAAACATCACTTCTATGAAAATATTCATAGCAGCTCTGTTTGTGGTGGCAAAGAATTGGAAATTGAGTGAATGTCCATGAACTGGGGAATGACTGAACAAATTATGGTATATGTACTTTATAGAACACTATCATTCTCTTAGAAACCACGAGGGGTGTGAATTCAGAGATGCCTGGTGGAAATTGCATGAGTTGATGCTGAGTGAGACCAGCAGAACCAGAACATTGTACACTGTAACAGCAACAGGGTATTGATGATCAATCCTAATGGACTTGCTCATTCCATCAGTGAAACTACCAGGGATAATGTTGGGATATCTGTGATGAGATTACCATCTGTATCCAGAGAAAGAACTATGGAGTTTGAACAAAGATCGAAGACTATTACCTTTAATTTTATAATAAAAAAGGCCCATTATCTTACTATGTAATTTTGCTATTTCTTATATTTTATTTTCCTTAAGGATATGATTTCTCCCTTAACACATTCAATTTAGATCAATATATAGCATGGAAACAATGTAAAAAGTAACAGACTGCCTTCTGTGGGAGTTTGGGGAGGGAAACAAGATTGGGGGAAAACTGCAAAATTCAAAAATAAATAAATAAATTTTTAAAAAAGAAAAAGAATACCAAGTTTCTAGTATCATAAATGAAAAAGATGAACTCATCAATAATGAGGAGTAAATTAAATTAATAATTTGGAACTATTTTGCCCAACTGTATGCCAATAAATTTGATAAACTAATTGAAATGATTGTTTACAAAACTATAAATTGTCAAAGTTAAATGAAGAGGAAATTAAATTCTTAATAACCTTATCTTAGAGGAAGAAATTCAACACGTCATTGATGAACTCTCTATGAAAAAATCTCCAGGGTTAGGTGGATTCACAAGTGAATTTTATCAAAACTTTAAGCAACAATTGATTCAAATTCTTTATAAACTCTTTGGAAAAAATAGATGAAGATGGAACTCTGTCCAACTCTTTCTATGACACCAATATGATTCTGATATCCAAACCAGAAAAGTCAAAATAGAGAAAGTATAGACCATTTTTCCTAATGAATTTGGATGCAAAAATCTTAAAATCTTAGCAAAGTACTTACAGCAAGTTATCATTAGCATAATGCTCTATTACCAAGCAAGATTTATCCTGGACATTTAGGGTTGGTTCTGTCAGTATAACTGACTATAACAATAACAAATCTATGATAATCTCAATAGATACTGAAAAAGCCTTTGACAAAATACAGCATACATTCCTACTAAAAACACCAGAAAGCATAGGAATAAATGGATTGTTCCTTAGAATGATAAGCAGTATCTATCTTAAATCATCAACAAACATTACATGCAAGGAGGATAAGCTAGTGGCATTTCCAATAATATCAGGGTGAAACAAGGACATGATGGTATACCCAGAGAACCCTAAAAAATCATCTAAAATACTACTAGAAACAATTAGCAATTTTACCAAAGTCGCAGGATAAATCCTCAACATTTCTATATATCATTAGCAAGTTACAGTGGCAACAGCTATAAAAAGAAATTCCATTTAAAATAACTTCAGACAGTGTAAAATACTTGGGAGTCTATCTGCCAAGGTAGACTCAGAAATTCTATGAAAATATTATAAAACAATTTTGGCACAAATAAAATCAGTTTTAAATAACTAGGCAAATATCAACTGCCCATGCTTAGGTTGTACTAATATAATAAAAATTACAATTCTATGTAAATTAATCTACATATTTAATGCCTTACCAATCTGACTTCCAAAAATTCCTCTTATGAACTGGAAAAAATTGCATTTAAATTCATATGGAGAAACAAATGAAAAGGATGTATATTATAAAGCATCAGTCATCAGAAATTTCTGGGTGTATAATATTGGCCAGGAAATAGAGTGGTGGGTCAGTGGAATATACTAGGTGCAAAAGAGACAGCAGGAAATGATTATAGTAATCTGAGGTTTGATAACCCAAAGAGCCCAGTTTCTGGGATAAGAACTCTCTCTTCAATAAAAGCAGTTGGGAAAAATTGGAAGATATTATGGCAGAAACTTGGATTATACCAATATCTCACAGCCTATACCAAGATAAAATAAAAAGTGGGGGCAGGATTGAGACATAAAAGGCAATATTTTAAGCACAGTAGGAGAACAAGGAATAATTTACCTGTCAGATCTATGGAAAGGAAAGCAGTTCATGACAAAGGAAGAGAAGGAGAACATCGTTAAAAAACATACTGATTACATTAAATTAAAAAATTAAATGTTTGCACAAACAAAACCACTGTAACTAAGATCAAGAGAAATGTAGTAAATTGGGAAACCATTTTTACAACTAGTTTTCTGACAAAGGAATCATTTCTAAAATATGACCTGAGTCAAATCTTAAAAAAAAGCAAGCCATTCCTCAATTGACAAATGGTCAAAAGGATAGGCAAAGGCAGTTTGCAGGTGAGGAAGTCACAGTTATCCATAGTCTTATGGAACATTGCTCTGAATCATTACTGATTAGAGAAATGCAAATGAAAGCATCTCTGAGATGGCACATACCTTTTGATCCAGTAGTTACCATTGGGTCTTTACCCTGAAGAGTTCATGAAAAAAATGATAAAGACATCACTTGTAAAAAGTTTTCATAACAACTCTTGTGGTGGCAAAAAATTGGAAATCTAACGGATGTCCATCAATTGGAAAATGGCTTAACAAATTGTGGTATATGTACGTTATCGAACACTATTGTTCAATTTGTAACCAGGAGGGATGGGATTTCAGAGAAGCCTGGAAAGACTTGTATGAATTTATGCTGAGTGAGATGACCAGAACCAGAAGAACATTATACAACCTAAAAGCAATATGGGAGTGATGATCAATATTAGTGGACTTGCTCATTCCATCAATTCAATAATCAGGGCCAATTTTAGGTTATCTGCAATGAAGAATACCATCTGTATCTAGAGAAAGAAATGTGAAGTTTAAACAAAGACCAAAGATTATTACTTTCAATTTTTTTAAAAATGTTTTCTTATGTACTACATAATTTTGCTATCTCTAACATTTTATTTTTCCCTTGAGGTTATGCTTTGTTTTTTTCTCTTGACACACTCAGTTTTGATCAATGTATAGTATGGAAACAATGCAAAGATTATCAGATTGCTTTCTGTTGGGTGAGGAGGCAGGGAAGGGATGGTGGGGGGGGGAAGAATTGTAAAATTTAAAATCGTACCAAAAATGATACGTAGAAACTACTATTGTACATAATTGTAAAACAAATTATATTGAACTCAATGCTTTCTGACTCTAAAGCCAATGTTCTATCTGCTACCTATTATTAATAAATGCCAAGTGAGAAAAGGGAAGGGAATAAACATTTGTATAGCGCCAACTATATATCAGGGACAATGAAAGTTTTATAGATATTATCTCATTGGATCTTCATAAGAACTCTGTTATTATCCCCATAATATGTTGTACTAAAATTTTATCTTCTTATAGTTCCCACAACCATTCCACCAATTTTTATAGCAAAGATGTAACTTGAAACTAAGAATGTAAGGGGGAACCTAGAAGCTACTGGTCCAAGCTATCTCCTAAATAAATTATAGCCAATTCAGAGATAATATACTAAATTAAGAGAAGTCAATTAGGCCTCAATAAATGACCCTTTGTCTCCAAGCTATGAACTAAACCCCAAACATGAGCATTAAGACCAAAGAAATATTTTGATAATGAGGCAATCCTAAGGTGATTTTGATAAATTTTAGATGTCATTGATATACTAAAGAACCAAACCTAAGAGGCTATGAATAAAAGACTTAGTCACACTCCTCACTAGCACACTATAAAAATGGGAACCCAAAGCTATAATCTTTGAGCCTTCCTCCAACTGCTACTGGTCCATGATGCCTGATGCTCCCTACCACAATCTGTAATTGCATAAGTAGCCCTGTGCCCCACCCCTCACTCATCGATTTCCTTTGACATCTTTTTCTGTACTCTGAGCCTTATTTTTAAAGTGTGATTGATGCATTATTTACCATTTGATACCAGCAGAGTTTTTTCTAGAAAGTATCCAAATAATCAAGGTTATTCTCCCTAACCCAATTGGGACCCCATAATGGTACCTTTCATTAAAGCATAAACTGAAAACTTGGGTGGGAACTAAATTTGTCAGCAATCATACATATTGTGACAGAACATGATGCCAGGCACTCAAATGTAGAAAATAAAGATTGACAAAGTATTGCTGTACTATTCTAGAGAGGAGTTTTCCCAATTGGGTTTAAAAATAAGAAAAAAATAGAGTTGGATAGATAGATAGATAGATAGATAGATAGATAGATAGATAGATAGATAGATGGATGGATAGATGGTTTTTGTCTTTTGATACCAATGAAGACCAAAATGACTTTATTATTTTTGAGATAAATTACAGTATGTCTGACTATGACTGAGCAGACCAATACAAGTTCACTATGCTCTAGCACAGGTAAGGCACAAATAGTCAAAGTAAATACCTGGGGAACTTATAAATTTATGAATGTCACATTTTCTTTGACCTGCTTCAATTCTGCCTTCCGCAAAGAGTGCAGCACCCTCACTGATAAGGGCATGCCAGGCTGGCCAGTCCTGTGCCAGTGTCTCCCATGCTGTAAATCAGTGCTAATGTTCTTAAGAGAGACCCTCAGAGTATCCTGGTATTGCTTCTTCTGACACCCCTGTGAGTGTTTACCCTGTGTGAATTCTTCATAGAATAATCTTTTTGACAAGCCTCCTTCTGGCATTCTAACATTATGCCCAGGTCATCATTGTACTTGTACTCTCTGTAGTGATGTTGGAATGCTAATCAGTTTAGTTTAAGGAAAAAACCTCAGTGTCCGGTGTCTTCTTCTACCAGGTGATCCTCAAAATCTTCCTAAGATAATTTAAATGGAAACAATTCAGTTTCCTGGCATGGAACTGGTACATTGTCCAGGTTTAAAAGGCATAGAGCAATGAGGTCAGCACAGTAACCTTCAATTTGGTAGTCAGTCTAATACCTCTTCTCTCCCACACTTTCTTTCGGAGCCTCACAAATACTGAGCTAGTTCTGGCAATACATCTGCCAACCTCAACATCAATATGTACCTCCCTGAAAAGGACACTGTCAAGTTCTCAAAACTTCTCCATTTGCTGTAATGATGGTTCCATATATGGATGGTGTGGCGCTGGCTAATGGAGCATCTGAGTTTTCTTGTTAATTGTTAGACCAAAATTAGCACCAGCAGCAGAAAATCGATTCTTAATCTGCTGCATCTCAGCTTCAGAGACTGTGAACAATCATCTGTAAATAGAAATACTCCTCTACTTTGATCTTGGCAAGTTGAATAATTTGCCTTCATTATGGTAGCTGGCCTTGAGGACATGTTCATTTTCAGTGAAGGCATTTGATAACATAGCTGAAAACATCATGCTAAAATGCATGGGAGCAAGGGCACATCCTTGTTTCACTCCTTTTGTGACTGGAAATTTTGAGAGTATCATCAACTATCCACAACCCAGGCATGCATTCAATCATGAGACTGATACACAATACTTATGAATATCTCCAGGCAATCAAATTTTCACATATCTTTTTCTTTTATGATTTATTTATTTTATATTATTACAATTAACTTGTGAAAGTAAAAGATAACCCTCCTCCACCTAAAAAGATAGAGAAACCTCAAGAATAGTGAGATAGAAAAAAAGTATACTTCAGTATGTGTTCAGATTCCAAAAGTTCTGTCTCTGGGATGAGTTGCCTTTTTTATCAAAAGTCCACCAGATGGGGCAGCTAGGTGTCGTAGTGGATAAAGCACTGGCCCTGGAGTCAGGAATACCTGGGTTCAAATCCAGTCTCAGGCACTTAATAATTACATATCTGTGTGGCCTTAGGCAAGCCACTTAACCCTATTTGCCTTACAAAAAAAAAACCCTAAAAAAAAGTCCACCAGAGAAGTACTTTGATATCTTTTCCCACAGTCACTATTACTAGCTATATTTCCTTCTATTCTAATCCTCTCCACTCTCATTTATTCTATTCTCTCTTCTTTTACCCTGTCCCTGCACAGAAGTGTGTTGTATTTAATAACCCTCTACCACAGTCTTCCCACTCTTCTATCACCTACTCCCACCCTCCCCTCCCCCTTATCCCATCCCTCTCCTCTCATTTTTCTATAGGGTAAGATAGATTTATATACCCTATTAAGAGTGTATGTTATTTCCTCTCTTAGCCATTTATGATGAGAATAAAGGTTCATTCATTCCTCCTCACCTTCTCTTCTTTCACTCCATTGAAAAAGCTTTTTCTTGACTCTTTTATGATAAGGATCTTAGCCCTCTTTTCCTCTCCTTTCCCTTCTTCCCAGTACTTTCCTTTATTGCCCATTGACTCCATTTTTATACTTTATTATAATATCATATTCAATTGCCTCCTGTGCCTTATACATGCTCCTTCTAATTGCTGTCATAAATGAAAAGGTTCTTATGAATTATTATTATCTTCTTCCAATGCAGGAATATATATACAGTTCATCATCATCAAATCCCTCATACTTAGTCCTTCCCATCCACCCTCTCTATGCTTCTTCTGAGTCCTGTACTTGGAGACCAAGCTTTCCTGTTCAGCTCCAGTCATTTCAACAGGAAAGTTTTAAAGTCCCCAATTTCATTGAAAGTCCAATTTTCCCCTCAAAGAGGATACTCATTTTGCTGGGTAGTTGATTCTTAATTGTAAACCAAGCTATTTTGGCTTCCAGAATATCATGTTCCAAGTTCTATGAGCCCTTAATACAGATGTTGCCAAATTCTGTGCAATTCTGACTGTAGAGCTATGGTAATTGAATTTTTTGTTTCTGGCCACTTTTAGTATTTTCTCTTTGACTTCAAAGTTTTGAAATTTGGCTATAATATTCCTGGGAGGTTTTCTTTTAGGATCTCTTTCAGGAGGTGCTTGGTGAATTCCCTCAATGTATATTTTACGCTCTGCTTCTAGGATGTCAGGGCAATTTTGCTGTATTAGTTCTTGAAAAATGAAGTCTAGGGTCTTTTCCTGATCATGACATTCAGGTAACCCAATAATTTTTAAATTATTTCTTCTGGATCTATTTTCTAGGTCAATTGTTTTTCCAATGAGATATTTCACATTTTCTTCTAATTTTTCATTGCTTTAGTATTGTTTGTTACTTGATTTCTCTCAAAGTCATCAGCTTCCTTTAGCTCCATTCAGCATTTGAAGGAGTTATTTTCTTTAGAGACTTTTTTATCTCCTCTTCCAGTTGGCCCATTCTGCTTTTTAAGGCAGTCCTCTCCTCATTTTTCTTCTTTTTTTCCCATTTGGCCTAAACTTGTTTTTAGAAATGTTATTTTCTTCAGTATTTTTTTGTATTTCTTTCACCAAACTGTTGACTTGGTTTTCATGATTTACCTGCATCACTGTCATTTCTCTTCCCGATTTTTCCTCTACCTCCTTTGCTTGTTTTTCAGTCTTTTTCAGGCTTTTCTGTTGTCTGACCCTATTTCCTCTTTCTTTTGGAGCCTTTGGATATAGAACCTTCCACTTTGTCATCCTCTGAGTATGTATTTTGATCCTCCATGAGACTAAAGTAATTTTCTATGATCAGATTCTTCTTTTTCTTTCATTTGCTTATTTACTCAAGCCATGACTGAATTACTGCACTTCCAAGGCTTTTGTGGGAGCACCCCACAGGGATCTTCATTCCTTCAAGGTCTTATGACAGGCTATGACTTCTCTCTTGTGGTCTGCTATGTGGATGATGACATGCCCTACCCTCTGCCCTGGAGCTATGAAGAGTGTCCCTGCTCTGCTATGGCAGTGTGAAGTCCAAGACTGCAATCTGTATCTGAGTATGGGTGAACAGCAGAGTTCTGCCCCAGGTAGAGTAGAGAGAACTCCCCATTCCTTTTCTATCTATGGACTGGGAAGTCTTGCAGTGCTGGGTAGCTTCCCCATTCCTGCTGCAGGTTCTCACCACAGGGCAGCTCTGAGATGGGCACTCTGCATTCACTATGGTGCTCCTTCAAGCTGTGGCTCATGATCTCTGGGTCAAGAAGTCTGGAAACCACCCCCTCTCTCAGGGACCCAGACACCCCATGGGGTGTTCCTGGAAGTCTGGAGCTGGTTTTCTCTGACCCAATTGCACTGCAGTGTGGCTGCTGTATGGCTCTTTCCAACTCCTGGTCCTGGTGAAACAGACCTTTCCTGTGGATCCAGGAAGTTTTATTGCATTTAAGTAAATGGAAGACAGTATTTGTGATGAGGTCATCAGATGTACAAGTATTCTGCAGTAGGTGACCAATGCTGTTGCTTTTTCCAGTTCCAATCTTCCCAAAGACTCTCTGCCATAACTGGTAATCTCAGACTACTCTAGCATTACACTCACCCATAGTGGATCTATGTTTTGTTACATTGATGATAAGAATCTCCAGTCTTCATAATACTTTTCTTTAACTTCATCAGTGATCAACATGGTAGGAGCATAGGTAAGTATGGTGCATGGCATTTTCCTGGAAAGGGCAATCTTATTGTCATGAGGATGTCTTTCACACCAGAGATGCTAGTCTTCCTGGAATATAACCTATATCTATAAATAGAGATATATAGATATAAAATACATAGAGAGATAGATACATAGATTTAAAGACAGATATATAAATAGATATTCATAGAGAAACATAAAAGCATTTATACATAGTTATGCACACATAAATATGTATAGTTACATTTTACTGGTAGATACAAGCCATTAAAATTCTCAAACACCAAGTCCTTATTAAGCACCTACTGTTTGTTAAGTATTATTTAAAGGACTGGAGATACAGTAATAAAAATGATAGTCCCTGTCCTCAAGAAGAGAAGTATATACAAGGTAATTTTGATAGAATGGAGTGGACAGGAGTATTTAAGGGAGCAGGATAATAATTGAATTGGTAATAAGTGAATTGAAATTTCAAATATTTAGAGTTTACAAGAGTTGGAATTGAGGAGAGTTATGATCAGTCATGAAGGATAGATAACCTGTCAATGTCATGAAGATTCAAAGTGAAATGAAGTTTTAAGGGAACAGAAATTAAGTCAGGTTAGCAAGATTAGAAAGTGTGTAAAGGACAGAGAGAGAAAGACTTGAATTTGAGAGCCTAATAAGGAAACTAGTTTAATAATCTAAAAGAACAATGATAAAAATTTGTTTTAGCATAGTGACTAAGTGAATAGAGATAAAGGGGTGGATGATCGCAAACTACTCTATCAATGAATAACTCTAGGCCTAGCAATACAAAAGAGAAACAAGGAACATGCATTCTGTAATTACAAGATATTAAAAAAATAAATATGAAGTGAATGTGAGGAGTTTTTCCATAAAGATACAAGAAATTTGACTGATTCATGTGATAGAGAATCCAGGAGTAGACAAGTAACAACTGTTAGAGGCAGAAACAGAACAAAGGCCAACTAAAGACAGACAGAAAGAGTATCAGGAGAGAAAATCAGAAGATTTTTTAGGGCAAGATTTCTTATAGGAGGTAGGTCTTGAATTGAGTCTTAAAGTAAACCAAAAACGAGGAGATGAAAAATGAGGAGTTGGCATTTCAAATTAGTGGGAGAGCCAGTATGAGGACTTGGAAACAGGAGAAGGGGCATCCCATGAGAAATACAAAGAAGAAACATTGACAATTGAAGGGAGGGAGGGAGGTAGTATATTAAAAGAAAGTAAAGATTGAAAGAAGACCATTTGAGAAGAGTTTTAAATATTAAACATGGCAATTCACACGATCTCAAGATAACAGGGAGTCAAAGGAATTTATTGAGTAAGAAAGAATCATGGACGGATTAAATTTTAATCACATATGTGTAATATGTTCATATTACCATACTTCCAGCATTCTTTAGTTTCCTTTTATGTTCACTTGATGAACAATCACATCAGGAAAAGAATTAATTCATGCATAAGTAGAATAGTATAGAGTCAAACAAAATCATTTCATTTAAATGCATTAACAGTACTACAGTATCCTCAGAAAGGAAGGGTCAGCTTTTTACACTGGACCTGGAGTCAGGAGACTTTGATTTAGGAGACCATGAATGATAAAGGACAGTGTCTAGTAGCTCAATATTGACATGAAATGAAATGAGGCAGAACTGGGACTTGTAGCAGTTAACAAAGAAATGATTTTGGTTTTTTTCAATTGTTTTTAAGTCAATGCATCATAAAGATACTCAGAAAAGGGAACGAATATTCAGTGTTGATTTTACTGAATTTCAAGATCAATATAAGTCATATCTAAAGGATATGGTAGCCAAAAAAGTAATAACTTCCTGGACTATATTAGGAGAAGCACAAAATTTAACATGAAAGAATTAATAGTCTTGCTTTACTCTTCATTTGTCAGACCATATCTGAAACAGTGGGTTTAATTCTGAGAACTATACTTTAGGAAGTACATGGACAAGTTGGTAATTTAGAGTATAATGATCAGAATTGCTAGAGGATTTGGAAAGAAAATTAATTGAGAAAGCTGGAAGAGGTAGAAATACTTATCATGTAGAAGAAATGACTCAGAGGGGAGAGCATCAGTAATTTTGAACATATGAAAGTTTATTATAGTGAAGATGAGTTTGATGCATTTTGTTTGACTCCAGGGTGCAGAATTGGAAACAGTAGAAGTTGTATGAAACAGATTTGAATTGAGTGTAAACAACTTTCAAGTAGTTTAAACTGTCCAAGACTGAAAGGAGCTTCTTAAAATAATGAGTTTGCCAATGCTGTATATCTTCAAGCAAAATTCAAATGGTTTTTTTGATTGCAATTTCATGAAAAGTTTCACTATTCAGGTAGTGATTTAGCTGGACAACCCCCATCTTCTTATTTCTATATCTTAGAGTGAGAACTCTAAGGTTTTTTGATACCATTTGAACTTACTCTGGTTCATATGAATAAATCTGAATATAAGGATCAAAAGTTAGAGGGGCAGTTGGTGCAGTGGACAGAGCTCCAACCCTAGAGTCAGGAGGACCTGAATTCAAATACAGACTTAGACACTTAATAATTGCCTAGCTGTGTGACCTTGGGCAAATCACTTAACCCCATTGCCTTAAATGAAAAAAAAAATAATTAAAAAAAACTTAGGAAATTGGAACAAAAGAATATTTAGAGTAAGAAATCACTTTGGAGAAACTTGAAACTCTATCCTTAGATATACCATATTTTTAAAAAATCTATTTCTAGCATTATTAATGCTATGATCTCATACAATTGAATTAACTTTGGAAGACATTCTTTAAGAAAAACTGTTGGAAGGTAAGCTAAACTGAGTTGAGCTCAGGCATACATCAGTCCCTGCTTTTACCAGAGATGTTAATTCTTTTCTCATTTTTTTTAAGAACCAAAAGGACTCCTTTGATTCCAAACTGGCTGTGAAGGGTATTGTTCTATTTCCAATGCATGTTGCTGACTGCCAGTGGATTGCATGGTGGGAATGTGTGTGGGAAGAATAATGCCAAGATGAGTAGTTTTTATAGGATGTGAGCTTGGAGGGAAGAGAAAAAGTATCAGTACAGAGGGAGCTGAACAAAGCAGTGTGGAAACCAATGGCTGGGGTAGTGATAATAACTCATTTGAAAATCATACTGTGACTGGGGAAAATGTTTTTTCCCTTACAATTCAAGAAGAAAGAAAAAAGAAATAAAACTCTTTTCCTGTAAGAGATATAGAAAGAATTAACAGCAGGTGTAAATTTGTTCATGAATAAAAGTGATTTTACTGCCTGGCTAAAAAATGAAATGAAATGAAATAAAATAAAACAAAACTGTGGTTCCTGTCCTCTAATTTTGTGATAAATGTTTCTGAGATTTACTCATGCATCTCTTAGGCTCTATTGGGAAAATAAGTCACTGGAGGTATTCAGTCCCAATTCAGAAAAAAAAAGCCAATGAGTAACTGACTCCTTTTTTTCAAGGTCTCAGTTTACTCATTTCTAAAAGAGGTGGTTAAACTAAAGTGAATTTTGAGGTCACTTCTCAAAAGCTACTTTAGGTCTAAATTCACATTAGAACGAGTGGCTTGAAAGAATTTAATCATTTTCATCAGCACTCATTAATTAATTAACACACATTAGAGGCATTCTACTACCTGCAAAGGATGCAAAATCCTTTCCACACAAAAAACTGTAAATTTAACTGGGAAAGGGGAGGAAGTCGGGAGATGTGTACAAATAAGCATTGCCCAAAGTAGAATAAGATTAAAGGAGAGATATGAATAGTTTGTTATGATAATATATCATAGAGGGCTCACTTTTCTATGGCAGGAGCCAAAAATATTTTTCTAGGACAGCTAGGTAGCTGATAGAGTCCTGGACCTGGAGCTAGGAAAATCTGAATTCAAACTCGACTTCAAATACTCTCTAGTTTTATGACCCTAGTTAAGTCATATAGTTCTGATACCTCAGTTTTCTCATCTTTAAAATGAGCTGGAGAAGGAAATGGGAAAACATTAGTAGCTTTGCCAAGAAAATTCCAAACTGGGTCATGAAATGTCAGACACAATTGAAATGAATGAACAACAAGTATTCCAAGTAATATGTGAAGAATGGGGCCTTAGAAGTCAAGGGAAGTTCAACAGGGAATGAGTGTATTCTAGGCCTTCTTATTTTCTAATAAGAAGTAGCCACTTTAAATGGATGGAATAAGTTGAACAGCACCAAATAAATGAAGATGGATTGTAGGCCAATTTGACTAGAATGTAAAGATCAAAAAGAGTCACATTAAATAGGACCATAAAGCTAAAATGGATTCAGCTTATGGAAGACTTGAAATGTCAGGCTAATGATTTTAAATTTTATTATACTTTGTTTTAGCTAATGGAGAATGACACCAAAGAATTTTTCAGCAGGGAAGTTGGAATAGCCCTCAGATTTTCTAGTATTTGAACTGAAAAATATGTTCAAGATCTTCCAGTCTTTTCTGATCTCCCTTAGTCTCTCATCATTAAAATTTTTATTTCATATAATGCCAGAGTAATTTTCCCATACATTATTCTATGTCATTCCCTTGGTCAAAAGTCTTCAGTGACTTCTTATTGCCTTTAAGGTACCTCTATCTCTAGATATAGATAAAATATGATAAAAATATAATAGATATAAAACATGCACATATATGTATGATATATTCACACACACAGATAGTGCATTTGTGTATATGGATCGATATTGTTGTTTGTTGTTGTTGCTGTTGGGTTGTTTCAGTCATGTTCAACTATTTGTTAGTAAAGAGACTAGAGTGGTTTGCTATTTCTTTTTCCAGCTGATTTTACAGATGAGAAAACTAAGGCAAATAGGGTTAAGTGACTTGTCTAGAGTTACATAGTAAACAAATGTCCGTGACTGGATTTGAACTTATGTGTTCCTGATTGCAGGTTTGACCTTCTATCCACTGTGCCACCTAACTGCCCCTGATATTGATGCATATATACATATAGGAACATATTATACATTTAGAAATATATGTCTAAATGTGTGATTGCAAGTATTGTGCATTCTATATACAAACATTTGTAAACACATTTATACATAGATGTATATGTATTTATGCACACCCCATATATATATATATATATATATATATATATATATATATATATATATGTAGATATGTGTGTATGTATGTATGTAAAAATACTACTTTGTGTGAACTGTAAATTTTTTCTTCCCCATAGTATTTGCAATTATTTGAACTGGAGTCTATCTCCTGCCACTTTGTGTACACATCCATAATCTGAAGGGCCCTAATTTCTTAGCAACATCTATTAGAATTTTAACTCCAAACTCAGATCAAGTGCCACTTCCCTGATGAAAATTTTTCTTATCTCCCTCCCTGTTATTGAATCAGACAAAAAAGATTCATGAAATACTTATATTTCAGACTTTATGCTAAATTGGGGATGGTAATAAAGAGAAATTTTAGGGCAGAGCCAGGATGTCAGAATAAAAAAGAAACAAACCCTCAGATGAACTCTCCCAACATTCCTCTCAAAACAACTTTAAAATAATAATTAAAATTGAGTTTTGGAGTGGTAGAGTTAACAAAGGTCTAGCCCAAGACAAATCACTGAGTTGAAATGAGAGATCTGTAACAAAGGTGTGGAGGCTGGCTTGGAGCCCACATGAATAAAACACAAGTAGTGGAACCAGGTGGTTGTGACAGGAGTAGCAGCAGGTTTGGGAACTCTCAAGTCATAGACAGTTTAGGGAACCTGGCAACCAGGAAGAAAATTACTGGAGACATCTGTGCTAGAACTGGAAACAGGACTAGATGCCAAAGGAAAACTTCATTGTCTATAATCTTATTTTTGCGTGTCATAGTTCAAGGACAGAGAGGAGCCCTTTTGGTAAAGATGGAGCAGAAACCCCAAAGGACAATAACACATTTGGCCACAAGGTATCAAGATTGCCTCCATGAGTTAGGACAAGAATGCAGATCAGAAGATTATGACTTCACCTCTCCCCAGAGCATACCACCTTGGGAATCAGTTCTCTAGAGTCTCTAGCACTCAAAAAAGCAGTGCTAAAAAGCCAGAAGCTTGCCACAGTCTTTTTTTCATATTTCTCATGCCTGGAGTAGAGCACAACTTTAACATAAAGTACAGAACCAAGAAATAGAATGGGAAAAAATGAACAAGCAGTAATAAAAAATATAAATGGTCATTAAAAAATTCTGCTAGGGTGACAAGGGAAAACTAAAACATAAATTCAGGAAAAGACAACAAAGTCCAAACAAATATAAGTAAAATCTCAAAAAAATGTAAATTGGATACAAGCCCACAAATATTCCTGGAAGAACTTAAAATTATTTTCAAAATCAAATAAGAATTGTAGAGGAAAAATTAAACAAGTTAAGACATCAAAGTAAGAAAATTATTTAAAGACAATTAACAATTTGGTAAAAGTAGCACACAAAAATATTGAAGAAAATTACACCTTAAAAAAAAGAATTGGTCAAAATAAAAAAAAGGACAAACAATTCTTCAATAAATCCTTAAAAGTTTAGAACTGGGCATCTAGAAGGCAACATTTCCACAAGAGATTGAGAATCAATAAGACAATTTAAAAAATTAAAACAGAAGACAATTTGAAATATCTGATCAAAAAACAACTGACCTTTTACATGGTTTCAACCCCAGTCAAAATCTGAGCCACAGGAACACAGGGACAACAGCCATGACTGTTAGGGAACAAATCACTGTATAGGCAAAGACTGGGCTGCTTGGAAAGGAATAAGCCAGGAACCAGATCGGGTTGGGACTATATACTCTATACCCTAGGAGAAAAAACTCAATTATGTAAATGAGCAACAAACCCCAAAAGAGTGCTGACCATAAAGAGCTAATATTCAGATAGAGATGAAAAACATCCTCTCAGAAGAAGAAAGCATGGAAAGTCTCAAATTGGTTTATGAATCAAACTCAAATCTAAAACCTCATGGAAAAGCTAAAAAGTTTTAAAAACTAAAGAAGAGACAAAGAAGAAACATAAGGAAAAGAAACCAGAGCCATGAAAAATAAATATGAAAAATTGACTGAAGAAATCAATTCCTTTAAAAGTAAAAATGACCAACTGGAAAAAGAATGAAACTCATTTAAAGCAAAATTAACCAACTGAAATGGAAAGAAAATTCATTTAAAAGTAAAATTAACCAACTAGAAAAGGAAACAAAAAAGCTAACTGCAGAAACTAAAACCCTAAAAATTACAATTGGAGGAATAGAAACAAATGACTCAGTGAGACACCAAGATTCCATCAAACAAATTCAAGAGGCTAAAAAATTGAAAAAAACATAAATTATCTTTTAGGAAAAATGAACAACCTGGAAAATAGCTGCAGCAGACATAATTTATGAGTAACTGTTCTGTCCAAAAGCCTAGATCAAAAAAAGAACCTGGAAATTATCTTTGAGGAAATTATTATGGAAAACTATCCTAACAAAATAGATCAAGAAGAAAAAGTAATACATGAAAGAATATACAAAACAATTCCAGAGACTACAGAAAATAATCTCCAAGGATTGTCATAATCAAATTCCAAAAATTCTCAGCTCAATGAGAAAATACTGCAAGCAACCAAAAAGAGGTACTGTACTTCCACAAGCATAGTTCACCTTTTTCAAAAACTGTTGAAGATTTTTTTTTTACTTGCATTTTTTGTGCTTGTTCACACTTGTTTGCTCTTGTCTTTTGTAATCATTGTTTCTCGTATGCTAGGCTTCATTCTGCCCAGAAATGGCTCAGAAAAGATTTTGGTACAGTGCTGAATTCAAGTTCAAAGTGATCCAGTTTGCAAAAGTGAGTGGAAAGTGTGATCTTGAATGTAGTCCTCCTCCAACTGAGAAAACAATCTGAGACTGTCCACAGGAAGAAGAAACACTACTGAAAGTGCTATGGCAGAAGAAGGATATGAGTGGCAAGTGGCAAAATGACCTGATTTAGAGAAGGAATTGAAAATATGTATTGAACAGCAAAGGGCAACTGGAATTCCTGTGTCCACAAAGATGGTTCAGTATGAGGCAAAAAGAACTGCTGATGAAAAAGAAGTGAATGATTTTAAAGGAGGACCCAACTGGTGCTTCAGGTTCATGAAACAGAATGGACTAAGCATGCATACACACACCAGACTTACCCAAAAGATGACTGAATATAGTTTTCTCATTCAATGTCGGAAAATACAAAATAATTTTCTTTAAAGTAATAAGAAAGAAAGCTACATCATATTAAAAGACATCAAAGACAAAGTTATACCATTATTGAACATATGTGCATTAAGGAGAATAGCATACAAATTCGTACAAGAGAAACTGAATGAATTACAAGGAGACATGACAGGAAAACTATAATAATGGGGGACCTCAACCTCCCTGTCTCAGATTAGATAAATCTAATCATAAAATAAATGAGGAAAAATTTAAAAAGGTGAATAAAATCTTAGAAAACATATATTTAATAAATGTCTGGAGAAAACTAAATGAGGATAGAAATGAATATACTTTTTTCTCTGTAGTACATGGTACCTATACCAAAATTGACTATGTATTAGGATACTCAAAAACATATAATAAAATCCAGAAAGGCAGACATGATAAAGAAAAGAAAAATCAAAATTAATTAGAAATTAACCCAATTTAAAATAATTAGTGGGTGAAACAGCAAATCACAGAAGTAATAAACCATTTCACTCATGAAAATGACAATAATGAAACATCATATCAAAATTTATGGGGGGTGCAGTCAAGTTTTTGGGAAAAAATTTTATCTCTAAATGCTTATGTGAATAAAATAGAGAAAGAGGAGATTAATGAATTTGGTATGCAACTAAAAATGTAGAAAAAGAAAAAATAAAGATCTCCAATAATATGCCAAATAAGAAAGTTTTAAAAACCAGTGGAGATACTAATAAAATTGAAAGCAAGAAAATCATTGATCTAATAAACAAAACTAAGAGCTGATTTTTATGGGAAAAAAATAAACATTTACTTAATCTGACTTAAGAAAAGAAAGAAGAATACAGAATTACCAGTATCAAAAATGAAAAAGGTGAACCCACCACCAATGAGGAGGAAATTAAAGAGATAATTTGGAATTATTTTGCCCAACTGCATGCCAATAAATTTGACAACCTGAGTTAAATGGATGAATACTTACAAAATGTAAACTATTCAGATTAACAGAAGAGGAAATAAAATACTAAAATAGCTTCATTTCAGAAAATGAAATTGAAGAAACCATCAATAAATTCCCTAATAAAAAGTCTAAAAGTCCTGGATGGAATTACAAGTGAATTCTACCAAACATTTGAGGAAAAATTAACTCCAAGTCTAAATAAACTATTTTTAAAAATAGGAAAAGAAGTTCTGTCAAATTCTTTTAATGACACCAACATGGTGATGATATCTAAACCAAGAGGAGTCAAAATAGACAAAGAAAATTATAGACATATCACGTTAATGAATATCTATCCCAAAATCTTACATAAAATTTAGCAAAGAGATTACAAGTTTTTACTAGGATAATACTCCATGATTAGGTATAATTTATAGCAGAGAGGCAGAAATGGTTCAATATTAGGAAAACAGTCAATATAATTGAACATATCAGTAACCAAATCAACAGAAATCATATCATGTATTTCAAAAGATACTGAAAAAGCCTTTGAAAAAAATACAACACCTACTCCAATTAAAAACCCTAGAGAGTATGGGAATAGATGGAGTTTTCCCTAAAAATAATAAGCAGCAGCAATCTAAAACCATCAAAAAACCTTATGTGCAATGCTGATTCAGTAAAATCAGCGGTAAATCAAGAATGCCCATTGTCACCACTGTCACTCAATATAGTATCAGAAATTTGCTTACTTTAGCAAAAGAGAAGAAAAAGAAATTGAAGGAATTGGAATTGATTATAAAGAAGCAAAACTGTCAGTCTTTGGAGATGATATGATGTTATACAGAGAGAACTCTAGAAAATCAACTTAAAAATTACTTGATACAATTAATGATTTCAGCAAAGTAACAGGACATAAAATAAATGCACAGAAATCATCAGCATATCAATATATGAACAACAATGCCCAAAGGCAAAAGAGCAAAGAGAAATTCATTTAAAGAAACTGTAAACCTGAAATACTTGGGAATTTACCTCCCAAAATAAATGCAGAAAATGTACGAATGTAATTACAAAATACTTTTCCCACAAATAAAGATGGATCTAAAAAATTGGAAATAGGTATACTGCTCATGGATAGATCAAGCTAATAAAATAAAAATGACTATTCAATTTAAATTAAATTATTTATTTAGTGTTATATTAATCAAGCCAGTGAAAATTTATTTTAAGAGCTAGAAAAAAATAGTAACAAAATTCTTCTGAAGCAACACAAGTTCAAGAATATAAAAGGAATTGATGGAAAAAAATACAAAGGAAAGTAGCCTAGCTGTATCACTTCTAAAACTATACTATAAAGCAGCAACCAACAAAACTTCCTGGTACTGGTTAAGAAATAGATTAATGAATCGATGGATTAGAGAGTATAAAAGATAACGCAGTAAATGACTATAGTAATGTATTGTTTGAAAAGCCCCAAACAATTGGTATCTCTGTAATTTTGCTATTCAGCAAAACTGCTGAGAAAACTGTATAAAAAGTATGGTAAAAACTAGATATTGATCCATATCTAACACCTTATATCAAAATAAGGCCAAAATGAGTACAGGATTTAAATATAAAGGGCAATAACCTAGACTAATTAATAGATCAAGAAATACTCTGTCAAGTCTATGAAAAGGGGAGAAATAGTATACATAAATTGAAAAATGGATGATTCTGACCATATTAAATTTAAAAGTTTTTGCACTAATAAAGCCAATCCAGTCAAGAAGGAAACAGAAAGCTGGGAAACAATTTTCACAGCTAGGGGTCATGATAAAGATCTCATTTACAAACCATATAGGTAACTGACTAAATTGTATAAGATTACATACTTCAATTGATAAATGATCAACGGACATGAACAGGCAATTTTCAAACAAAGAAATTCAAGCTACATTTAGTCATATAAAATGCTTCAAATCATTATTGAACACAAGAAATGCAAATTAAAACTACTATGAGGTACTGCCTCATACCTACCAGATGACCTAAAATACAAAAGGGAAAATGATCAATATTGGAGAAGTTTTGAGAAGATTGGGACATTAATGTACTGTTGGTAGAGTTGTAAACTAATGCAATCATTCTGGAAAGCTCTATGCAACTATGCCCAAACAGCAACAAAACAGATCGTGCCCCTTGACCCACAATACCAATGCTAGGCATATATTCAAAAGAAATCATAAAAAATTGAAAAAGTCACATGGGTTCAAAAAATATTTGCAGCAGTTCTTTTTGTAGTAGCAAAGAATTGGAAATTGAGAGGATGCCCATCAATTGGGGAACAACTGAACAAATTATGGTTCATGAATGTTACAGAGTACTATTCTATAAGAGCCATGAATAGGCATTCTTTAGAGAAACCTGAAAAGAGTTACAGGATCTGATGCTGAGGGAAGGGAGTGGAATCAAGAGAACACTGTACACATTAACAATAAGATTTTAGTTGATCACCTTTGAAGGTTACAGCTATTCTCCATGATTCACAAATCTAGAACGGCCCTGGGAGACCTGTTATGAGCTACACCATCCAAATTTGGAGGAAAAAACAAAACAAGCAATCAACCAAACCAAACACACACACACACACACACACACACACACACACACACACACACACACACACACACAGAAACTGAATGGATATTATGTTCACTTTTTAAAAATATCTCTTACATTTTTTCTTTTCCCTTAGTCCTAGCTCCTCATATACAAAATGATTAATATGTAAAGTGTGATATTATATTATAAGCAAATTAGAGAAGTATGGAAAATGTATATTTCATATCTATGGATGAGGAAGAGCTCATCATCAATGGTGATAGAGAAAAAATGGGAGGTACAATAGATCATTTTGATTACATGAAATTATAATGTTTTTACACCCCAAAAAACTAAGGCAGAAAAAAAATTAGAAGGAAAATAGGAAACTGGGAACGAAAAATTACCAGTGTCTCTGATAAAAGGCTAATTTCTTAAATACATATGGACCTGAACCACACTTACCAAATAAATAAACAAAGGAATTGAACAGGCAAGTTTCAGTAGAAGAAATCAAAGCTGTAAATATTCACATGAAAAAAAAAACTTCTAAGTCACTCATTATTTGAAAATAGAGATTAATACTTCTCTAAAATCCTACCTCACACCTATCAGGTTGACTCAAATGGCAGAAAAGAAAATGACAAATACTGGAGGGGATGTAGAAAACTAGGGACAAAATGATGAAGTTATGAACTACTTAATCATTCTGCATAACAATTTGGAACTACTCCCAAAGATCTGTGAAATTGTATCTACCCTTTAGTCCATCAATATTTACTACAAGCCCTATATCTTAAAAAATCAAAACAGGTGAAAGGACCTATTTAAAGGGAAAAAATATTTATTAGAAGCTCTTTTGGGGGAGATAATGAAATAAAAATTGGCAAGCACTCACTTATTAGGGAATGACTGAATAAGTTGTGATAGATGATCATGATGAAATATTATTGCATTATAAGAAATTATTCAGACAGAAATTCTGCAAAACTTATATGAACTGACACAATGTAAAGTGAACAGAACCAGGAGAACACTGTACACAGTAAAAACAATATGGAATCTTGATCAACAATGAAAGACTTAACTAATTTGATCAAGACAATTTCAAAGGACAGATTATACAAAATGCTATCCACTTTCCGAGGAAAGAACTGATGGATTCTGAAAGAAGATTGAAATATAATTTATTTATTACTTTATTTTTCTTGTTTATTTTGTCTATGATTCCTTTGCAACATAGATAATATGGAAATATATTTAGTACAATCTCATACATATGATCAATACCAAATTGCTTGCCTTTTCAAGGATGGGGAGCTACTGGAAGGATGTAGAAAATTTGGAACTCAATTTAAAAATATATTATTTAAAATTACATGCAATTAAGAAAATAATTAGCAAAATAAAGATATAAAGATATACTATAATTAAAAAAAAGAGAAATGTAAGGATAGAAAGAAAGGCATAGAGCTCATGTACTAGTGAAGAAACAACATTCAAACCACTGTTCAATGACAAAATATATATAGTAAATGGAAGGTAATAGTATTCTCTCATTCCTCAAATAATTCTAAAATCATTTTTTCTTATCAGTTCTTAATCCATTTATATTCCATTCTGAATGACTGTGTAATGCATGTGGTATTCTTGTAGAAAACTGTAGTTCTTTGAAGACAGGGCCTGTTTCATTTTTAAATTACTATCCCAAATTGATAGTTGAATGTCTTGTATATAGTAGAGAATTAAACTACATATTTATTAAATCAAATTTGATTTTGATCTACATGTGATAATGAAAGTCATTAGTAAGAATAACATTGCCAGGATGAAAGACTATAGAAAAACATATGTCTCCAATTAATAAATAGTCAAAGGATATGAACAGACAGTTTTCAAATGAAGAAATTGAAACTATATATAATCATATGAAAAAATGATCCAAGTAATTATTGATTAGATAAATGCAAATTAAAACAACAATGAGGTACAATTTCACATCTATCAGATTGGCCAATAAGGGAAAAGGAAAAATGATCAATGTTGGAGAGGTTGTGGGAGGATTGGGTGTTGTGAACAGATCAACCTTTCTGTAAAGCAATATGGAACTATGCCTAAAGAGCAATAAAACTTTTCATTCCCTTTGACCCAAAAATTCCAATTGTAGGTCTCTGTCTAGAAGAAGTCATAAAAATAGGGAAAAGTCCTACCTGTTCCAAAATATTCATAGCAGCTCTTTTTGTAGAGGCAAAGAATTGGAAGTTGAAGGGATGCCCATCAATTGGGGAATGGCTTAAATTATAGTACATGAATACTTTGGAATATTGTTTTTCAAGCAGGAACCATAAATGATTGCTTTCTAGAGAAACTTGGAATGACTGATGGAATCTGACACTGAGAGAAGGGAGTAGAACCAAGGGAACAATATCCACATCAACAACAACATTGTGAGATGAACAAAATTGATGGAAGCAGCTCCTCTCAGCAGTTCACAGTGCTGGCTATGGATAATGTTATCCCCAATCAGAGAAGAAAGATAAAATAAAACAAAATAAATCTCAAAAAAAAAAACCCTTCAGTATCTGATAAACATTTTATAAAAATTTTCTCTTATGTATCTATTTCCTTTAATCCTAATTCCTCATACACAAAATAACCAATCTGTAAACATTTATCAAAATATGTATGTACAATGCTAACCTGACTGGTGGTGGGAAGGGAGGGCAGAAGGAAAATTTATAATTTAAAATATTCCTGTGCATATGGATGAAAATAAGCAAAAAAAAGAAAAACAACAGAGGGAAATGAACAAATATGGAGTGGGAGTAAGATGATAAATCAATTAAGATAATCAGAATAATGATTTAGGAGTCTGAAAGTAGAAGAAAGCAATATCAGAGAAGCCAAGTGTATGTGAGATATTAAGAAAGTCATGGTAGTCAATTTTGTCAGAGAAGATAATAACTTTTATTGATTTATTTTTCATCCATATACATGTATATATATTTTAATTTACAAAATTTCCACTCCTTCCCACCCCCCTCCACTCTCTGGAAAAGTCAGGTTACCATTGTACATACATATTTTTGATAAACAAGTTTACAGATTAGTCATTTTCAGCATGAGGGATTAGGATTAAGGAAAAGAGAGACATAAGAGATAATTTTTATAAAGTGTTCAACAGATTCTGAAGGGTTGGGTTTTTTGTTTGTTTGTTTGTTTTGTTTTGTTTTTCTTCTTCTGGATGGGGATAACAATGTCTATAGCCAGTCTAAAACAATTGTGCAAGCTCTCTGAACTGCTGAGAGGAGCTGCTTCCATCAAGGTTGATCATCTCACAATGTTGTGTTAATCTATTGTTCTCTTTGTCCTGCTTCCTCCTTCACTCAACATCAGATGCTGTAAGTCATTCCATGTTTCTCTAGATGTTGACCTTTATGGTTTCTTATAGAACATAAATATTCCATAATATTCATGTAGCTATCTTGTTTAGCCAATCCCCAATTGATGGGCATCCCCTCAGTTTCCAATTCCTTGAAACTACAAAAAGAGCTGCTATGAATATTTTGGAACATGTATGACTTTTCCCATTTTTTATAATTTCTTCTGGATATAGACCTAGAATTAGAATTGCTGGGGCAAAGGGTATGAACAGTTTTTTTTTTTACTATTTGGGCATAGTTTCATATTGCTCTCCAGTGAAGATAATTGATAAGAAACAGCATTGCATATGACAATCTAAGAGCTCACTGATGCCTTGAGGGAGTAATTTCTACACAAGAGAGAAAATGGAAAATAAAAAAAATCCTTTGTAGGGGGCCATAAAGGGAATGAGTAATGAAGAAGTTAAGGAAGTGTGAACTATTTTTTAAATGAAAATTTAGTTATTTGGGGAAAGAAAGATATTGGAAGATAGTTGGATGAGATGACTATATGGAAAGATGATTCTTTTTAAGACTTACAAAATCCAAACACACTTTTAGGAAAAAGGGAAGGTGAAAGCATGAGGAAGGGAAGAAAACTTATTTTAATGAGTCTAATATTTCCAGATTCTGTGCTGTGTTTTACAAATATTATGTTATTTGATCTTTCCACTATCCACACAAATAAGCATTACAGTTGAGAAGCTGAAGCAGACAGAGGCTAAGTAACTTGCCCAGGCTCACTCAGGTAAACTGTGTCTAAGGACAGATTTGAATTCAATACTTTCTCACACCAGTGTGAGCACTCTATTCATGGCATCAGCTAGATGTCCAACAGAGGAGAAACAGATAGAGGATGTCATCAATGGACAAATATCCTGCAGAAGATGCAAGAGAAAAAGGAAAAATTTTTCCAAGATTTAGAGCAAACAATGAGACAGGTTATCTTATCTTCTAAACAGAGAGGAAAAGAAAAGAGAATTAATGATCAATGAGACTTATAAAAGTTTAGAAGTTTGGAAGAGTGGAGATGAGGCAATGATATCTCCTGAGAGAAAAGTGATTCAATGGATAGAATACTGGACCTGGAGTCAGGAAGACCTGAATTCAAATCTATTCTTGGGTTGGAGTAACTTTGAGACCCTGGGTACATTCCTTAATTCTGTTTACCTCAGTTCCCTCATGGGTAAATGAGCAGGAGAAAAATATCAAATCTCTTTAGTTGTTTTTCCAAGAAAACTCCGAGTGGAGTCACGAAGTGTCACATAGGACTAAAATAGCTGAATAGCAACAATTTCATCTGCTATTGTGACCTTACTTTTAAAAATATAGGGATAGAACTTATAAAAACTGAATATTTATGTTTAAAATCCTAACCTATACTTCCCTTTGAAAAGCAGATAGTGCCTCAGAGGATGGAATGCCAAGTCTAGAGTCAGGAGGACCTTAGTTTAAATCTGGTCTCAAATATTTAATAACTGTGAGACTTGAGCAAAGTATTCTTTGCCTCATTTTTCTAATTTGTAAAACAAACTGGAGGAATGCCCATCAACTGGGGAATCGCTAGACAAATTATGGCACACGAATACTATGGAATGTTATTATTCTATAAGAAATCACAAATGGGTGGGCAGCTAGGTGGCGCAGTGGATAGAGCACCGGCCCTGGAGTCAGGAGTACCTGAGTTCAAATCTGACCACAGACACATAATAATTACCTAGTTTTGTGACCTTGGGCAAGCCACTTAACCCCACTGCCTTGCAAAAAAAAATCCTAAATGGTTAGACTCTAGAGAAGCATGGAATAACTTAAAGGATCTGATGCTGAGTGAAGGGAGCAGAACCAAGAGAACAATATACACATTTACAACACTGTGAGATGATCAATCTTGATGGAAGCAGCTCCACTGAGCAGTCCAGAGAGCTAGGACAACCGTATTATACTGGCTATGGACAATGTTGTCCCCATCCAGAGGAAGAAAACCAAACAAAACCAAAGAAATCCTGCAGAATCTGATAGACGCTTTATAAAAAATTATGTTTTATGTCTCTTTCCCTTAATCCTAATTCCTCATACCGAAAATGACTAATCTGTAAACATGTTTATAAAATATGTATACACAATGCTAGCTTGACTGTTCACTTATTGAGGAATGGGAGATAGGAAGCAAGGGTGGAATGCAATTTTTTAACTTAAAAATATACATGTGCATATGGATGAAAAAATAAATGCATAAAACAAAAAAACCAAACAAATTGGAGGAAATGTAAAGTCACTCTAGTATCTTTACTAGGAAAACCCTAAATGTGGTCATGAAAAGTCATACATGACTAAATAATTAAATGAAAATAAAATATTTTGATAGATAAAGGGATGCAGGAATAATGAGAATTTTAAGTGAAGAGAATCCCACTAAAACTGAAGTACCCAGGAGATGCAATGGACAGATAGTTGTGAAAATTTAAGTTCTAATCTAGTCACAGCACAGATGCTTCCTGGTTTTTGTGATCCTGTGAAAGAGATTTTAACCTCTGCTTGCCTCAGTTTTCTTAACTGTAAAATGGAGGAAATCCTAGCACCTCCCTCCCAAGGTTGTGGGCATTAAGTAAAATAATATTTGTAAAGCACTTAGCACTAGTGCTTACAAAATTCTTATTCCCTTCTCTTTCCAAGAAATATCTAATGTCCCAGATGATTCCAAGGATTAGAGCATTTAAAAGAGGATGTGATCTCAGAGGATATCTATTACAAGCCTTTGCCTGAACATTTCTCTAGCATTCCTCTCTTTGAACACCTTAATTAAGTAGAATTCCCAGGGCACATCATCCCCCCGCCCCCTGCATTGCAGTTGTAAACAAATAGTTTGTGAAATTGAATTAAAATCTACCTCTGTATCTTCCAGTCATTGAAGCTATATAGGTTGAGTCCTCTAAAGTCACATAGAATAAATCTAATACTTTCTTCCTATGAAAACTTTAACTATTCAAGGGCAGAGATCATGCTCTCCTTGAGATTACATCTCTCTATACGAATCATATCCATTTCCTTTAGTATGGGAAGAGGGGAATTTGTTGAACATTTGTAGAATGTTTAATTGATATAGTCCTTATGTGTAAGAAGAAGACAATCCTATTTCTAAATAGGATAATGTTTAATGGAAGGACCCTGATGCTCAATTTGGAGCATGCATAGACATATTGTGATGGTTTCAGTTCACTAATTACATATTAAAGGCTATAAACTCAGAATTGGGATGCATTAAAAAATTGTCAGCTAACCAATGGAATCTCTTAGTCTAGTTTTTTGCTTGTCTAACTTGTGTTTGAAAAGGAAGATGAGAAGTTATGAAATAGAGGGAAATGGGGAGAAGACTCAGGTCCTTTCTAGTCTACAGATGACATGAAGCCAAGAACACATGGTCCTGCTAACACTTTTGTCCCTGCGTGTCCATTCTTTACTTCTTTTAAGAAATGACTTCTAACTTGTGAACTTTGAAACATCAAGAAAATGAGGCACAAGAAGTTCAGGACCTCAAAAACTGATCTGCCAGAAGCTATGCAATGATAGGTGAAATTATGAGTTACTTTCTTGAACTGGTCTAGTTGTAGCAGAGAGGTGGTCTCCATCTGTCCATGTCATATTGAGAAGAATAGTTATTAGAGGGAATGCATGCAATAACTCAGTTAAAGGTGTGTTCATTTTCTTCAGAGGCTTAAATGATACAGAGTAGATTATGTTCCCAATTATTGGGAGCACATATTTATCTATTCTGTTCTTGGTTTATCTTTATAAAAAATACCCACCTCCTAGCTGCTGGTATTTAGTTAAATGAAAGTGATAGTTTACATTGAAGGAAGCATCACAAAATTATTGCATAAGAAAATCCTTAAGGTATACCCCTTCAACTTTGAGGGAGTGAGGTAGTCTAATTGCTTTTGGGAAAGAGAATCTAGCACCTTCTTGATATATTTTAATCAACTTTTCTTGCATTTCCATGATCAGAAAAAAACCTCTAAAAAATCTCTGACAAGTGGACAGTCTCCCAGCCTCTGGCCCTGAAGATCTCAGTCACTCCTAATATGTCATAGCTTCCATTCTTCCTATATTCCTACCATGGAGCACCAGATGGCTAATGGTCTTCCAAACTGTGATAACCAGAACTTAATGCAGTGTACCAGATGTGGCCTAATTTTGGGAGAAACAAAGAGACTGTTACTATCCTTATTCTGGGCCCTGCACATTAATGTTTTTGGTGATTCAGTTGATCTCCCCATTTATGTCTATGTTTCAGATGTGGTGGAGAAACTAAGTGAATTTCCAAAAGTCACCCAACCAATGAAGGAAGATAACTTTGTCTTTACATTCTGCAGCTTCTAAACTTTGTGACAGTTGTGTCACACCTGGGGAATAGCCAGTCTTTTGTACATTCATTTTAAAGCATGCATTATAAAACAAAATTGGTTCCATCTCCCACTCTTATTTTTAATATATTCCCTCAAGGAACTTGAAAGTCATTTTGACATTAGATGCCAGGAGCCCCAGAAGGCAATCCCATGTGACTTTCTGAAAAGCCTCTTTCTCTATTAGATCAAATACATGTTTTAACTCCACAGGAAAGCTACCTCACTTCCATGTGAGACATACTAGTGTTCTCTTTGGGGAAAGAGAAATATATTTTCTCTAATACTTATTTGTTTCAATATTAAAATGAATCCAAACAAGGATATATAAAAAGTCTGATTTGCTATGTAGATCAGGGCTTTACAAAGGGAAATAAGATCAAATTGCTAATGATGACCCTGGTGGGAAGGGTAAAAGAATTTCCTAGGTTTTAAATGGTGGTCAACATACTGACCTAGGCACTCTGAGTGAATAGCAAGGAATATGAAAAATATGATCCATACTTTAAATCTTTCTGTCCAGATTTGATGCCTGTGAATGCTTTCCTTTCTTAAAATAATCCCAGTTTCCTTTGATGCACAGATTAGGTGCTACCTTATTTAGACCTATCCTGAACTCCACCTCCCTCAGTCATTAGCACTGACCCCTTGTTCATAATATTTTGCTTTTAGTATTACCTTTTACTATATTTTGTCTACACCTATATTAATATATAATATCTTCTCCTATAAAATGTATGCTTATTGCAAGCAGGTAAAGATTTCTGTTTTTTCTCTTAAAAGCCTAGTATGGTAACTGATACAAAATATAAGCTCAACAAATGCTTACAAGCCAAGAAGTTAAAATAGGTAATACTAATAATAATCCTAGTAATTATCATCCAGTAAGCAATTTCCAAGCAACAGTGGCTTCAAGATAAATCTCAGGCACTGAATATCATACAAAGAGAGGACTAGCAAAGTTTAAAGAGTCATCACTTAAAATAAACCACCAGATGAAGCAAAAAGTCGTCTGTGGTTATCATCTGTGGAGAAAATAGTCATGATACAAAAATCAGAGGATTGTCAAAGTCTCAAAGATAATAATAATACTTCAAAAATTCTGTGCTCTTATTATGTGGAAACTGATCCCTAAACCTGTGACTTAGATGGGATTCTTGATAGGATGATATGAGGCAAAACCAAAGAAAAGAAAATAACCTCTAGCAATGAATAAAGCTTGTATTCAGATGAAAGATCCAAGTCTATTGATAGGTCTTTACTTTAAGCCTTTCCACCTTGGCAGAACATGACAGCAATTGAGGTTTATCTAACATTGACTGTCAATAATAAGTCAACTGACATTTATTAAGAACCAAGACAATTCCAAAAGTCTCATGATGGAAACTTCAAACCACATTCAGAAAAGAGCTATGAAGTCTGAATGCAGTCAAAGCCTACTGTGCTCATTTTGGTTCTGTCTTTTCCTTTCTCATGGATTTTCCCTTTTGTTCTGATTCTTCTTTCAGAACATGCCTAACGTGGAAATATGTTTAACTTGATTGTACAAGAATAACCTATGTCAGATCGCTTGCTATCTTGGGGAAGAAAAAGGGAAGGGGGAGAGGGAGAAAAATTTGGAACTTGAAAAACATGGGTGTTGGAAGCTATCTACATATAATTGGAAAAGAAATAAACTATTTAAAAAACTAACATTTATTAAATATTAAGTACTAGATATGCTAACAATTTATAAAATCAGACATTGTTTCAAGGAGTTAGTCTGACAAGAGGAGAAAACATGAAAGGAATTATGTACAGAAACTCTATTTATAGAATAAATTAGATAAGTTGGTAGATAGGAGGGTTTTTTAGACTGATTGGGAGAGGCTTCTTGTATAAGATAGAATTTTAACAGGAATATGATTTTGAACAATTCTAGTAGGTAGAAAAGGAGGAAAAGAAGTTCAGAAATTAGAATCAATGAAAATTGCCCAGATTTGAGAGATGGGCCTTGGGCAAGCCACTTAACCCCATTTACCTTGCCAAAAACCTAACCCCCCCAAAAACCCCCCAGATTTGAGAGATGGTATATCTAGTAAGAAGAATAACAAGGAGTTCAGTTTCACTATATTGCAGCATATGTAGAGGGCATAAATTTTAAGAAGACTAAAGACAAGTTTCAAAAGACTTTGAACATTAAAGTAAGGGTTTTATATTTAATTCTGGAAGTTATAGGATACTAATGGAGTTTATTGAGTAGGAAGGTAACATAGTTCTGTGCTTGGGGAAGATCAACTTGAGAGCTGATTAGAAGATGGATAAGGGCAGAAAAAAACAAACCAATCTAAAACAAACCAAAAAAAAAAACCCACAAAAAACAAAAAACCTGAGACAGGGAGAGAAAACAACAGGCTATTAAAATAGTCCAGGTATGAAACAATGAGTGTATTACAAACATTTATTAGAGTATTAGCAATGTCGGAAGAGAGAAGAGGGTATAAAAACAGGTATTAACGCAATATAAAAAGGCCTTAGAGATAGATTAGATCTGGGAAGATGGAAGAAATTTAGGACTTGAGGAAGTTTCCTAGATCGAGAGCCTGGATGTTTGGGAGGATGATCATACCCTTAACTAAATTGGGAAAGTTAGGAAGAAGGGATGATATGAGCAGAAATAATAGAGTTCAGTTTAAAATGTCTTGGGGAATTCAATTCAAGATGTTTAATAGGTAGTTGAAAATGTGATTGTATTGGTCATTGGTGAGGTTGAGGTTGGACAATTTCTTTCTGATAATCATTAGCATAGGAATTATAATTGAATGCATGAAAACTGATGGAATCATAAGTGAAATAATAAATTGAGAGAAGCGGAAATGGACCAGGACAAAGCCCTTGTTTTAGCAAGCAAGATTTGGTTAAAGATCTAGCAAAAGATATTGAGAAGGGCAATTAGGAAAGAATATCATTACACAAACCAAGAAAGAAGAAAATATCAAGGAGAACAATATCAAAAGCCAAAGAAGGATGAAGACTGAGAAAAGGCCATTAACCTTAACTATTGAGATTATTAATAACATTGAAGAAAAGTGTTAGGTTAGGTGTTAATGTTCAAAAAAAGACAGTAGAAAATTAAGAAGTGAGGAAAAGAGGAAAAAGTAAAGGCATCGATTGCAAATAGTCTTATCCAAGAGCTTTGCCACATAAGGAATGAGAAATATGGAAACATATTTCTAAAGCAAGGATGAATGGATCAAGTAAGGATTTTTTGAGAATGTGAGGAACATAAGAATATTTTAGAGCATAGGAAAATAATCAACAAAAATGAAAGGACAAATAAGTGAGAGTACAGATGATAGCAGGGGAAATTTTTTGGAATAGATGGGATGGAACGGGGATAACTTTAACAAAGAGAAGGATGTCCCCATGTCTCAGAGTAGTGAAGGAGTAAATAGTGGCAAAAGGCAAGATATGAAAGTTGAAAAACCAGGTGTGGGGGGATGAAAGAAGTTCTCAGTAAATGGCTTCAATTTTTTCAGTGAAATGAGGCAAATGAGGGAGAGAAACAGGCTATCATAGTTTTGAGGGGGAACAAAACAGCTGAAAGACCCACTGTGATGAGTAGGATAGTGAACTAATTAGGAAGATTTTAAAAGATGCTTTGTTTTGCCACACTGAATAATCATTTGAGATTATATAACATCAATTTGGAGTGGAGGCAGACAGCAGGATTTTGTGGTTTTCTCAGGCAGTATCACATAAATAGTAGTAAAGGCAGAAGGATGTAGGAGTAATATACTGTGGACACTTGATAAAACATGGTCAGTGATAGATAGGAAAACAACAAAGAATTCAAGAGAAGAGGATAATATGTGGTTGAACTAGTTCCTTAAGGGGTCAAGATTGAGAAAGGATTTACAGAGGCGATGAATTGAAAAAGAAATGAAGAGTCAAGAGATTGGAGCTCCTGGAGAGCAAAAGACTCATTTAAAAGGATGAATTTGTGCATATGGCTTAATCTCTCTGATTATTTGCTTGATCATATATACCTGTAATTTAAGAGAGACTTACTCAGATTATAAAAGTGGAGACAATGAGTGGACAAAAGAAACATATTAGATAATTCAATGTGTAGTCTTCCCTTGACCAGAAATCTGGAACTGCTTTTTGTTCTAATTTTGTTTTGTAGTTTGTTTTTACCATTGTGTTTTCATTTTGATTTATTTCCATATAATTTGATGATAGTTTCTCGTTGCTTCTTGAAGACTATGACATCAGGGGAGGTGATGCACAAGCACATGAATTGGATTTGAGGGAGGGGCAACTGTGCTGACACTGGCCTTTCTTCCTCTTTCAGAGCCATCTGGGTCCAATAGCCAGATATGAATGAAGCAGAACCATTGGAGATGGTCCTGGATTTGAGGTAATCAGGGTTAAGCAACTTGCCCGAGGTCACACAACTAGTAAGTGTCAAGTGTCTGAGGTTGAATTCGAACTCCCATCCTCCTGACCCCATCCACTCTATCCAGTACTCTATCCACTACCCAATCAATAAAGGTAAAAGGAGTATACTAGAATAAGAAGGAACTATAGAGGTCCTGTAATCTAGTTCTCTTACCTTATTGATTGGAAAACTGAGACCCAGTGAGATTAAGTGATTATTCCTGAATCAAATTTGCTGTAATATTATTGGAGGTAAAATTGGAACAAAAAATCCTCTGACTTCAAAACTAGAACATTTACCATAATACAACATGGCTTCAAATTTTAGTGGTAAATCATGTATCTCATACAGTAATGAAAAGCAGAAAGCCATGATGATGTTGTGAAGCTAGCATGCTCCCAGAGCTTTTCCTATACAACTTCAAATGAAGTCTCTACACAAACATTAAAGATACAGATTCCACCAAAAAAAAGAGCAAAACAATTTCTCATCTCTCAGATATTGGGAAGAATCTTCAGTGATGATCTATTTCTTCAGGGAAGAGGGGTTATGTATAACCCAGCTAGTCAGGAGAATGGGGAAAACCATGCGGAATTTTTTGGTCATAGCTTAGCATAGGCCCTGGCTCAGTTGGATAGCATTTTGGGTCACAACAACCAAGCCCAGCAGGGAGGGTTAAAATCCAAGACAAAATTCAAGTCCTGGGAACACTGCTGTAACAGAGAGGACAGTATAGGGAACAAACCATTGCATAGGCAAAGCCTGGGCATAAAGGAGGAAAAAAAACCTTCTGAATTAACACTATGACAAGTGATAAGACTTAGATTAAACCTTAGGCCCAGTACAAAAAGCTTGGAACTACACTCCCAATAACCCAGTACCAGCAATACATGTAAAGCAGAGAGATAGACCCAGGGTAAAGGTAAATGGTGGGAACAAAATATATTATGCTTCAGTGAAAGTAAAAAAAAATCAGTGATAACATTCTTTTTTTATCACTTTTATCTTCTTAAAAGGTATCATAGGCAATGGAGTTTTATCATTATTAAATATATATATGCAAAAGCAGTATAACATCCACAATTTTAGGGAGAAGCTGAATGAATGTCAATGAGACATAGATAGAAAACTATAAGAGGGGGTCCCTATCTTCCCCCTCTCAAAATTAGTTAAATCTAACTACAGAATAAACAAGGAGGAAATCAAGAAGCTGAATAAAATTTTAGAAAACTTAAATTCATATGCCTCTGAAAGAACTGAATGGTGATAGAAAAGAATATATCTTTTTCTTTGCTGTACCATGTACTATACCTATAATAAGACTGACCATGTACTAGGATATAAAAATTTTACAGAAAAATGCAGAGAGGCAGAACATTTTAGATCAGGATGCAATAAAAATTATATTTCATAAAAGTACATGGAAAGATAAATCAAAAAGTAAATGGAAATGAGTGGATCAAATAATAAATTTATAAATAATCACCAATTTCTTTCAAAAATGACAAGGAGACATAAAACCAAAACTTATGGGATACAGCCAAAGAAGTTTTAGGGGATATTTTATATCTCTAAATGGTTATGTGAATAAAATAAAGAGGAGATCAATGAATTGGGCATGCAACCAAAAAAGCTAGAAAAAAGAACAAATTAAAGATTCTCAATTAAATACCAAATTAAACAATCTTAAAATCAATGGGAAAAATTAGTAAATTTGAAGGCAAGAAAACCAATGATCTAAGAAACAAAACTAAAAGTTGGTTCTATGAAATAAATCAATAAAATAGAAAAACCTTTGGTTAATCTGATTTAAAAAAGAAAGAAGAATACCAAATCACCAGAATCAAAAAGGAAACAGGTGAATTCGCCACCAATGAGGATCAATGAAAGAGATAATTTGGAAATATTTTGCCCAACTGTATTTGGTAACCTAAGGGAAATGGATGAATATTTTAAAAATATATAAACTACCCAGATATACAGAGAGAAACTAAAATACTTAAATAATACCATTTCAGAAAAAAGAAATTGAAGATACCATTAATAAATTTAAAAAAAATATTTCCAAGACCCAGATGGATTTATAAGTGAATTGTGCCAAACATTTAATGAATAATTAATTCTAATTCTATGAAAACTATTTTAAAAAATAGTAGAAGGGGCAGCTAGGTGGTGCAGTGGATAGAGCACCCGTTCTGGAGTCAGGAGGACCTGAGCTCAAATCTGAACTCAGACACTTAATAATTACCTAGCTGTGTGACCTTGGGCTAGTCACTTAAGCCCATTGTCTTGCCAAAAAAAATATGAGAAGTAATTCTGCTAAATTCCTTTAATGACATCAATATGGTGCTGATATCTTACCAGGAAGAGACAAAACAGATGAAGAAAACTCTCAAACTCCCTAATGGACATTGAAATGAAAAATCTTAAGTAAAAATTTTAGCAAAGAATTACAAGTTACTATTAGGATAATACTCCATGATTGGATAGAGCGCCGACTCTGGAGTCAGGAGTACCTGAGTTCAAATCCAGCCTCAGACAATTAATAATGACCTAGCTGTGTGGCCTTGGGCAAGCCACTTATCCCCATTGCCTTGCAAAAACCTAAAAAATAAAAAGTATTTTGTAATTGTGTCTTAGGAGGTAGATTCTCAAGCATTTTGTATTGTCTACAGTTACCTTAAATGGAGAGTCGGTGCTCTATTCGCTGTCCCACCTAGCTGCCCCTACAAAATACTTTTCACACAAATAAGGTCAGGTCTAAAAAGAAAAAAATGTGGAAAAATGTCAATCACTCGTAGTTAGGCAGAGTTAATAAAATAAAAACAGTAATTCTACCCAAATTGAATTATTTATTCAGTATCATGCCATTAAAGCTACCAAAAACCTATTTTACAGATCTAGAAAAAATAATAACAAAATCTTTCTGGAACAACTAAAACTCAAGAATGTCAAAGGAGCTGACAAAAAAAATGCAAGGGAAGTTATCCTAGCTGTACCACATCTAAAATTATACTACAAAATAGCAGTTATCAAAACTGGCTTGTATTGGTTAAGAAATAGAGTAATGGACCAGTGAATTAGAATAGGTATAAAAGAAACAGTAGCAAATGACTATTGCATTCTACTATTTAGCAAACCCAAAGAGATAAGCTACAGGAATAAAAACTTCACTATTCAACAAAAACTGTTGGAAAAATTGGAAAATAGTATGGCAAAAATTATACAGAGACTCACATCTCACAGCCTTATACCAAAATAAGGCCAAAATGGGTACAGGATTTAGATAAAAATTTTAGATACCATAGACCGATCGATTAACAGCTCAAGAAATACTCTGTCAGTTTTATGAAAAGGGACAAAATTTAGGACCAAATGAGAAACAGATTGCAAAATGTATGATTTTGAATATATTAAATTAAACAATTTTTGCACTAATAAAACCCATGGAGCCAAGAGTAGAAGGAAAACAAAATGCTGGAAAACAATTTTCACAGCTAGGGGGTTCTAATAAAGATCACTTTTTAAAAAAATAAATAGAGAATTGAATAAAATTTATGAATTATAAGTTATTCCCCAATTAAGTGATCAAAGGTTATGAACAGGCAGTTTTCAAATGAGGGGATTAAAATTATATGTAGTCATGGGAAAAATGCTCTAAATCATTATTGATTAAAGAAATGCAAATTAAAACAACTATCAAGTACTGCCTCACACCTATCAGATTGATTAAGTTAACAAAAAAGGGAAAATGAGCCAAGTTGGAGAGATTGTGGCAAGATTGGCTTGTTGATATACTGTTGATGGAATTGAGAACTATTGCAACCATATTGGAGAGCAATTTGGAACTATGATCAAAGAGTAATAAAACATATCATACTCTTTGACAGAGCAAGAGCAATACTAGACCTATATTGATAAAAATCATGAAGAAATGGGAAAATTTCTACATGTTCAAAGATTTTTATTGCAGCTCTTTTTGTAGTGACAAAAAAAACTGGAAATTAAGGGGATGTCCATCAATTGAGGAATGATTGAACAAGGTGTCCTATGAATGCTATGGAATACTATTTTTTCTTCAAGAAACCATGAATGATCTGATACTAGAGAAGCATGGAAAAAAATTTACATGAACTGATGCTGAATGAGAGGAGCAAAACCAAGTGAACATTGTACATATTAACAACAATACTGTGAGTTGATCAGCTATGATGGATGCAGCTCCTCTTAGTAGTTCAGAGATCTAGGACAACTCTGGCACAGTTGTTATGGACAATGCCATCTACGTTCAGAGGAAACAATAACAACAGTAACAACAAAAGCAAAACACACAGAATCTAAATGGATATTTTGTTCATTTTTAAAAAAATCAGTTATATTTTCCTTCCTATCCTTTCTTTTCCCTTTTCCCCAGCTCCTTATGTATAAAATGGCTAATATATAAAAAATGTTAAACACGACATGTTTAAGCAAATATATGTACAACTTTTACCAGACTATTTGTGGCCAAGGAGACGGTGGTAGGAAAGGAAGATAATAGAAAAATGAGTAATTTATAAATATGCAAGTGGATGACTATTTAAAAATTTCCATAACATGTAACTGAAAAATAAAATAAAATATCAATTAAAAATAATAAAAAGCAGTAATAAGAGTTTGGTCATCATGTTATCAATAAACTCAAAAAAACATTAAGAACCTATTGCATGTAAAGGATTATTATTGTTCAGTCATTTTTCAATCATTTATGATTCTTTGTGTCCCCATCTGGGATTCTCTAGGTAAAGATAATTTTCCAGTTCAGCTTCCTGTTTATTTTACAGGTGAGGAAACTAAGACAAACAGGATAAAATAATTTACTCGGGGGGTCACACATTTAGTGTGTGAGGCCAAAACTGAACTCAGAAAGATAAGAAATTTTGACTCCAGACCAGGATTCTATCTATTGTGCCACACTATACTTTCATGTCCTCATACATACTATAAATGAATCTGTCACTGATCTCCAGGTCATGCTTTGTGTGGCAATTTGCAGTCAAAACAGAACAATGGTACATGTGCTATAAGGGCTCTAGCCAAATCCTGCCACTAAATCATCTATTACTTCTTGGGAAAATTAAATCTCCTCTAAGAGCCTAAATTTTCTAATTTTGAAAATGGAAATAATTATATTTGGTTTACCTTTTGGAATTATGTGGGGAAGTGTTCCACAGCTCCCAAAATTTTATGTTAAAGTGAACTCTTATTATGTTAATATAGTCAAGCTATATTATGCTTTGATTTTACATGATTAAACGCAGAAAACATTTTGCGTCCTGGTCAAACCTAGCATTCATGCTAAATGACTTTTGATTCATCCCCTGCTCTCCTTCCCCCACCCCCCCCAAAAAAGAATTAACCTCAGCAAAGATTTGTGACCATTTAGGAAACTCAAGAGATATTTTTAGAGAGTCTAGGAATAACGCTTAATGAGAAATCAAATGATCACATGTACATCAGTAAGTTCATTTAAGAACTTGTCAGCCATGACCATATTGGTATCGTTCTTTGTCTCTATAGCCATACAAACAATCAGAAAATATTGTACATCAGAATTAAAATAGCCCTTGGATATAAATTAGCTAAATCTCCTTATTTTACAGAAGAAAAACTTTTTTGCTCAAGGTTAATCACCAGGTTGTTCTGAAAGAAAATTCTACTAGACATATCATTATAGTCACAAATTTTAATGGAAAGTGATGTTTAGAAAGGTCAAATAGTTTGACCAAGTTCATTTGACTTGGAAATTCAAAAGGGAGATTCTACTTGACATTGTGTCATTAGGATCACCATGGAACTTTTAACTTTTACCTTTTGTAATCAATTCAACTCATGATCTGACCAGTGATTTTACGCATGAATACATTTTTGGTCCTTATCTCTGTAATATGCTGTCACTCATTTAATGTCTAAATTTAAAAATTGAGATTGTGATGTTCTATATAAATTCAAAGAAAGGATTGAAAGCTCAAAATCTACCTCTATAGAAAGACCACCTTGCCTATTAATTTTCCTTCAGTTTAGGAAGACATTCTGTGAGATATTTAAAGCCTCTTGAGTACATTCTCTCACTTTCTTTTTGGTTTCCAAAATTCCTCTCAATCAAACTGTCATTATGTGAGACATGTCTGACAAATATATTCTACTACATGGGTCTTTGACAGACCTGTACTTAGATATTCTACCTCTACAGAATGACAGAGTATGGCTTTATGGGCAACCCTTTTCCAGCAGGATGGAAGAGTTATTAGACAAAGAATTCATAACATAGTCAAGAAAACCTCATGGATGGCACGGCCCATGGGGTCATGAAGAGTCGGACACAGTTGAACAGAAACAATAACAACAAACATCATAGCTTTAAAAGAAATGACTTTCTATGACTTGTTATTTTCTACCTTCCAATGAAGTTTATTTCGCTGGATTTTCCTTATATGTGACCTGGGGATCCCTAGAGCAATGGTTTTAAACAAAATCTCTGGCTAAGTATGACTGTGAATATGTTATGATCATAGATTGTGAATCTGCCATACATAGATCAAACTGGAGCAGAGAGGTTCACTGACTATGGAAAACTTATCATGTAGTGTTATTGTTTATGTTGCTGCTGCTGCTCTGTTTTTCACTGGGATTGGGAATGGGGTTATTTTCAATTCAAATTAGCTGATGATATGTGACTTCCTCTGGAAAGCTTGATTGAAGGCTTGTTTATTGCAGCAAAATCATAGTATTTTTGTAGTACTGATACAATCTTCTTCATAATAATAATAATCACATTCATATGTTCCCTTAAATAGTCATTGAGCATTTATTATTGAACCTTTGTTTGAATATAGCCTATTATATAGGCTATATTCTTATAAGCTGCCTCACCCACAGTGAAAAAGATGCAATCCAGACCCCTTTATATAACCCTTATTGTGAAATTTTTCTTTCTTTCTTGTTTTGCTCTTTTTAAATCTTAATTTCCCTGAACTTCTATCTATCTATCTGTCTTAAATCTACCCTCTAGGCCCAAGAAAGAAAAAAAAAGATTTCTCTTTGAAATTCTTCACATTCTTAGGGCAGAGTGACCTCTTCACCAGGCTTAAAATTTTTCTGATAATATAGAATAAAATCAACAGCCTCATGATACTAGTTATACTCCTCTGAATACTTCATTTTATTAATATCCATCCTAAAATCGGGTAACAAGAAGATATACATAAGTGATGTGAACTGGTCAGAATCCCTTTGCCAGTCCTTGATATTACTTTTATTTCGATAGAGTTTAATTTTCACTATATTTACTGGCTACCATTTTGCAACACTGATTCATGTGGAATTCAGGTGAGGGGGCCAGGGGAAGCACTTCAATGTCAAGATAGTTCCAAATGATGAAATATAATCTAGTCATTCTCCTCCCAAAACTGTACTTCTGAGACGATGAACACAATGGGAAAAAAAAGTTTTCATTGTTTAAGCTCATCTTAAATAAATGTCTGTTTGTGCTTCAAAGATCTGTAGTTTCATAGTTTCAATGCATTAAAGAAAATGTCAGTACCTCTTTATATGAAAAATTATGTTAATAATTATAATAACAAATAATTATAGGTCATATTTCTAAAGGGCGACTAGCTGGTATAATAAATAGAGTTAGACCCAGAGTCAGGAAAGTCTGAATTCAAATATGTTTTTAGATACTTACTAGCTATGTGACCCTGGACAAGTCTTTTAACCCTGTTGCCTCAGTTTTCTTGTCTATAAAATAGGCTAGTTGAAGAAATGGCAATTCACTCCATATTCTAAATGAATTTATGCAAAATCGGACACCCAGAATTGAACAAAAAATTCAACCAGAACTGAACAGAGAATTAAATTACCAAATATATGACTGAAGAGTTGCATAAAATAGATAAATGAAAAGCGGACAGAAAAAAAACAAAACTATTTTAAATAAGTTTTGGTAGACTATCAAATTGTATATAAGCCTAAAAGGGAAGTTATAACAATTCTTATTCTTTAGAACTTACTAAGCATAATTAAAGTGTAGAATATAACTGAAGAGAACAAACCTAAAGGATATGGGTATAATAGGGTCTTGACTATCAATTAAATAGTTCCAAGAAAACATCACTATATTTGAGACAAAATGCCCTGAAAAAAGGAGCAGAAGTATTAACTTTAACTTAAGTGGTGCATCATACTTTGACTCACTTTAATCACAAGGTGCTAAGCACCTTGTCTAATGAGGGCATCATAAACTGCTAGGACCTGAGACAGTGTTTCTGTTACAATCATTTGTAAAGTTTTCAGGTGAGACCTATAGAACCTCCCAGTACCTAGATATCTTCAAGATTCTTTCATTTAATTTGATCAGGGTTTGATTAATTCAGTGCTTCACTTAACAAGGGGTTAAGTACTCTAGGTGGGGAGGTCAAAGATGAAAGAAAATAGGCCTGGAGGGAGGGTCACAAATTGTTCAAAAAATTATTTGGCTGTGGATGACAGTTTGGCTCCTGAGGAGGATTGTGTATACTTGAAAGATACTTGAAAAGAGAGTAAGGTAAAAAATGAATATAATTAAAATGATACAATTTGAGTCAATGCTGCTTATCAAGCAATCAAGTAAACAATCTGTGATGATATCTTGATAAAAATAGGAATTTTTCAAGCAATAAAATAATCAAACTGTGATTGATGATCTATGATTAAAAATTTAGAATAATAAATAACACCAAGGAAAGAGGCACAAAGATTAAAATTTTAAAGGGAAAGAAGGAAGAATGTGAATGCTGAGTAAATTCTATTCAAAAGATTTAGCTCAGAGAGAGAGTAAGATACATTCCCACTTGGGTTTTAAAAATCCAACTTAGTATTCAGGGAAGTGGGGGTGAGGACTAGGAAAGGGAAAGATAAGATAAGGGAAGAAGGGACTGATAAAAGGGAAGGAAAGTCTAAGTGAAAATAAACTGAAAGTTAAATTTTTCAAAGGAAAGTAAGAGGGGAAAAGGTAGTAAAATTTTGTTGACAGAATGAGAGAAAAGGAAAGAGATAAAAATAATGGAGAAAGATAGTAGGGTTGGAAATACATATGTTGGATAAAAATCCACTTGAAAAAATAAAAACTCCTCTAAGCAAAAAGGAAAGTATGTTTTGGCTTTTCTGGAGAAAAGGGCACCCCCTAGTCTCACAGAGGTAGTAAAGATCAAGGAGCTGCCCTGAGGTGACAGTCAAGCAAGATTATATGGCCTAGCATGATTCCCCCTCCCTAGTCCCCTCTCTTCCAACCTGATTGGTTAAGGTTTACAGAGTTACCATCTTTACATGAAAAAATCTACCTAGCAATGAAGAGAAGAATAAAAGATTTTCATAAAATATTACTTCACTATCCATATGGCAAGGGTATCAGAAGAATATTTCTAATGACCTTCTGTTAAATGAATTAATGTCTGAGTATGCAAGGCCTTTTTAGGGACTCTACTAGAACTTATCAAATAAAAAAAGACAGGCTATTGTTCTCACAGTCCATTACCAAACAGGTGTCTAACTAAGACTGCAAGGACTCTTCTCTGGAAGTATTCTACTATTTCCCTCCCTAACAGAATCAATGCAAGGTCTTTCTGGAAACAATCCACTGTTTCATTCCCTAGCAGAATTGGGAGATTGTCTGACTGGGAATGCAAGGCCTCTCTCCCACTTCTAAGAATAGTCTAAGAGTGATAGCCTGTCTTTTTATTAATGATTTTTAAACTTGAGAGGACTTCACTAGGAATATTAACTCTTTTTTTTTTTTTTGGCAAGGTGATGGGGTTAAGTGGCTTGCCCAAGGGCACACAGCTAGATAATTATTAAGTGTCCGAGGTCAGATTTGAAATCAGGTACTCCTGACTCCAGAACTGGTGCTCTATCCACTGTGCCACCTAGCCACCCCGGAATATTAGCTCTTAAAGAGAGAATATTCCACTCATACAGGATTAGCAATCTTTTTTTTAAATTTTTATTAAAGATATTATTTGAGTTTTACAATTTTCCCCCAATCTTGCTTCCCTCCCCCCACCCCCCACCCCACAGATAGCACTCTGTCAGTCTTTACTTTGTTTCCATGTTGTACCTTGAACCAAATTGGGTGTGATGAGAAAGAAATCATACAGGATTAGCAATCTTAACTGTAAATGTGAATGGGATGCATGGTACCATAAAAAAGAAGCAGATAGCAGAATGGATTAAAAACCAGAATCCTACAATATGTTGTTTACAAGAAACACATTTGAAGTAGAAAGAAACCCACAAGATAGAGGTAAAAGGTTGGAGCAAAATATATTATGCCTCAGCTGAGGTAAAAAAAAAATCTGGGGTAGTGATTCCAATCTCAGGTAAATTAAAAAAAAATCAATCTCTTTAAAAGAGATAAGGAAGGAAACTATATCTTCTTGAAAGATACCTAATGAAGCTATATAATTATTAAACATGAATGCACCTAGTGTATGGCATCCAGATTTCTAAAGGAAAAGCTGAGCAAATTACAAGGAGAAATAGTCAGTAAAACTTTAATAATGGGAAAACTCAAACTTCCTCTCTCAGAACTACATAAATCTAATAACAAAATAAACAAGAAGGAAGTTAAGAAGGTGAATGATATCTTAGAAAACTTAGACATGATAGATTTCAGGAGAAAGCTTAATGGGGATAGAAAAGAATATACCTTTTTCCTCGGCAGTACATGGTGCCTTCACCAAAACTGTATATGTACTAAGGCACTAAAACCTTATAATTAAATGCAGAAATGCAGAAATAATGAATATATATACTTCTCAGACCATGATGCAATGAAAATTACATGTAATAAAGGGTCAGGGAAAGATAAACCAAGTACTTATTGTAAATTAAATAACTTAATCTTAAATAATGGGGTGGATCAAACACCAAATAACACAAATAATAAATAATTATAACCAAGAAAATGATAATGAGTTATCATATCAAAATTTAAAGCATGCAGCCAAGGCAGTTTTGAGGGGAAACGTAATATCTTTAAATGCCTATATGAATAAAATATTGAAAGAGGAGATCAATGAATTGAATATTCAGCTAAAAAAGCCAGAAAAAGAACAAATTAAACATTGCCAATTAAATACCAAATTAGAAATTCTGAAAATCAAGGGAGAGATTTAAAAATGGCAAGCAAGAAACCCATTGATCTTATACCTAGAGAACCCAATAAAATCATCTTAAAATTCCTTGAAACAATTAATAAATTCAGTAAAATAGCAGGATATAAAATAAACACATATAAATCATCAATATTTCTATATATGAACAACAGAGCATAAGAGGAAGAGATAGAAATAGTATTTCCATTTAAAATAACTACAGGCAACATTAAATACTTGGGAATCTACTTTCCATGAGAAACCCAGAAACTGTATAAACAAAGCTATAAAGCACTCCTCATCGAAATAAAGTCAGATCTAAGGAACTGGAAAAATGTCAAATGCTTATTGTTAGTTCAAGCTAATATAATAAAATGATAATTCTACCTAAATTAAATTACTCCTTTAGTGCTATACTACTGAAACTACCAAGTACTCACTTTTTTGAACTAGAAAAAAATAGCAACAAAATTCATTTAGAGCAACAAAAGGTTAATACAGCAAGGGAATTGATGGGGAAAAATGGTAAAGGAATGTGACCAAGCTCTACTAGATCTAAAACTATACTATAAAGTAGCTGTCCTCAAAACTGCCCTGGTACTGGTTAAGAAATAACATAATAGATCAGTGGATTAGTATAGGTTCAAAAAAAACAGAAGTAAATGACTACAGCAATCTCCTTTTTGACAAACCCAAAGATACCAGCCTCTGGGATAAGAACTCACTATTTGACAAAAATTGTTGGGAAAAGTAGAAAATAGTATGGTAAACTAGGCATAGACCCACATCTCACAATCTGTACCAAAGTAAGGTCAAAAGTATATAGTATTGAGGTGGCTAGGTGGCATAGTGGATAAAGCACCAGCCCTGGAGTCAGGAATACCTGGGTTCAAATCCGGTCTCAGACACTTAATAATTACCTAGCTGTGTGGCCTTGGGCAAGCCACTTAACCCTGTTTTCCTGGCAAAATCTAAAAAAAAAGTATACAGGATTTAGACATAAAGACTGCTACCAAAGATAAATTAATAGATCAAAAATATTCTATTTGATCTATGGAAAAGAGATAAATTTATGACCAAACAAGAATTAGAGTGCATTATAAACTGCAAAATGAATGATTTTGACTGTATTAAATTAAAAAGATTTTGTATTAATAACATCAATGTTGCCAAAAGTAGAAGGAAAGCAGAAAGATGGGAAACAATCTTCACTACTAAGAGTTCTGATAAAATGTCTAATTTCTAAAATATAGAGAGAATTGCATCAAATTATAAGATCACAAGTCATTCCCCAATTGATAAATGGTCAAAGCATATGAACAGTTTACAAATGAAGAAATTAAAGCTATATATGATGCTATGAAAAAATGCTCCAAATTACTATTGGTTAGAGAAATGCAAAATAAAGCAACAATGAGGTATCTATTAGATTAGCCAAGATGAGAAAATGTTAGAGTGGTTGAGGGAGGATTGAGATATTGATGTATTGCTGGTGGAGTTGTGAATGAATCCAACCTTTCTGGGGAGCAATATGGAACTATGCCCCAAGAGCAATAAAACTATTCATACCCTTTGACCCAGAGATTCCAATTCTAGGTCTATATCCAGAAGGAAGTGTAAAAAATGGGAAAAGTTCTACCTCTTCCAAAATATTCATAGCAGCTCTTTTTGTAGTGCCAAAGAATTGGAAATTGAGGAGATGCCCATCACTGGGGGAATGGCTAAAAATGAATAATTAATATAGCAAACATAGCTCATAATGAACAATTCATGGTTGCAAGGAATTTTCTAGAATTATCTAGTGTAATATGCTAAATGTTCCCATAAGAAAGATAATCTATGAATGTCTGCCTCATTGTACTGATTTTGGTTCAACATGATTACTAATATTATAATCCAAAAAACCAGATCTGACCACATCTGCTCCTTTCTCAATACATAAGTTATGGCCCATGAATATTATGGAATTTTATTATTCTATATGAAACCACAAATGGTCGGACTATAGAGAAACTTGGAATGACAGGATCTGATGCTGAGGGAAGGGAGTACAACCTAGAGAACAATGTACAGAAAAACAACAGTATGAGAGGGACGACCTTGGTGGAAGCAGCTCCTCATGAAATTCCAGAGAGTGAGGACATCTGTATTTGACTAATTATCGTCCATATTATCCCCAACAAGAGGAAGAAAAACAAATCAAAACAAAACACATGGAAACAAAGCCACTCTTCTGAATCTGATGAGCATTTATAAAAATTCTCTCATGTATTTCTTTCCCTTAATCCTAATTCCTCATGCCAAAAATAACTAAGTTTTAAATATGCTTAACAAAAAAAAATATATATATACATATATATATATATATATATATATATATATATATATATATATATATATATATATATGCTAAATGCAAAACTGACTGTTCCCTGCTTGAGGGGAGTGGGGTGGGAAGGGAGGGCCCAGGGAAATTTTGTAACTTAGAAATATGCATGTACAAATGGCCCTAAGTGGGATAATCCTATTAGCTGTGTGTTTCCTGTGTATGATCCAGTTAATTACTCAAATAGTACAAAATGCTAACAGCAAATTAGTACTGGTGTATGGCTCTAATAATGAAGAGGTAAAAATATTGATAGCAAAAGTCAGTAGTGCTATAAAGGATGAGGATTATGAATTAATTTAAATAAATTTTTAAAATTAAAATGAAAAGGAATTGGACATAAGTGAATATACAGAATAACAACAAAAATATTTGTAAAGCACATTGTGGTTCGAAAATACTTTATATGCACTTTAGTATGGATCCCTACAATGAGATAGATGCTATTATTACCAATATTTTACACTTGGGAAAATGCAAACAGAGAGAGATAAAATGATTTGCCAGCGATCATAAAGCAAGTCAGTGACTGAATTAGATTTTATTTTCATAAGTACCTGACTCCAATTTCTGTCAACTTTTTCAGCTGAGTTGTCCAACTCATGAGGTATGTATTCAGTAATAATGAAAATCACAACTAGAGCTCATAATGATCAATTTATGTCTACAAGGAATTTTCTATAATTATCTAGTGTGATCCTCTAAATAGTCCCATAAGAAAAATAATCTATGAATGTCAACCTCATTTTACTTATTTTGGTTCAACATGATTACTAACATTATAATACAAAAAGACAGATGTGACCACATCTACTCCTTTCTCAATAAATTCCAGTGACTCTCTAATTTATTACATAATCAAATAGAAATTCCTCTTCCTGGCCTTTTTATAATCCTTGATGAAATGTTTCCTATCTGTCTTTCAGAGTTTCTCCACAAATAAAACATATGCAGCCAAGATCAAAAGGAATGCTATATGTTGACAACTTGATGACTGGAGTTTGTTTTCCGTATAATGACAAGTATGTATGCTTTTTTCTTGGATAGAATATAAATGTCTTCAGTACAAGAATTATATCATTTTTTCTAATTCCTAATGGGAAGTATTTTTGGCATCTTGATACTGTTTTCTTAGTTGGTAGAGCAGAATCTGAGGCTTAATGTATGTACTCAACAGGAGACACTTTGTTCTGAGTCATTTGGAAAAAAGTAACCAAATTCGTCTTGAAAATTCTACCAAGAATAAGCAAACCTCTGTCACTGAGATTGTCTGTCTGTCCACGGTTCTGACATACCTTTTGAAGTCCTACTTCAGTGTATTCTTAAAGTTTGCCTTCTAACTTCTCCACTTAAGGTCCTTCAATTTGAACAGGGCTTTTTTTCCCCCATAGTTAACTAAAATGGTTTTATTAAGCTATCTTAACAAAATGGCACACCTCTCTCATGGTGGGAGAGAGGGGAGGGGAAATCCCCACATACAAGCTCTTCTATGCACTTTGAAAGACTTTGTTCCTAGCCTATTCATGCCAATCATAGGCTGGGGTCACAAATCTAATTGATACATTGGTTCCTATATATTTCCCCACCCTGCTCATTATACTAATGAGCAAGAACAGAGAGATCTCTTTGAGTATATGCAAAATAGAAAGTCAAAGCTAGGTTATTCTAATCTAGTTTGTCATTTTGGGAATGGGATTAGGATAACTCTCCCAGTTTTGTGATTGACTGGGGCCATTTCCCCCTTTGTAATAATTTCAAAGGGACCTCCCTCCACACCCTATGAAGACCAACAATACCCTTCATTCCTCACAACTCCCCACTTTTCTTTTTAATAGCACTTCAGCAGGTTCTCCTTAAATTAATTCATAATCCTCATCCTTTATAGCACTACTGACTTTTGCTATCAATATTTTTACCTCTTCATTATTAGAGCCATACACCAGTACTAATTTGCTGATAGCATTTTGTACTATTTGAGTAATTAACTGGATCATACACAGGAAACACACAGCTAATAGGATTATCCCACTTAGTGCCAATAGTGAGATACCCAGTATCTGTTTCTACCCTGAACCAGTAAATCCATTCATCCAAAGAGGTACTAAAGGGGCTTGTCCAGGTTTGGATTGGCACATGTGACAACTTTCTGATATCCCTGGTTATCTCCTTTACCACCTTCCCATTGTCATCTATCTTTTAAGGACAATTCGATAACTTCAGTTTACCACAGTCTTCTTTAGTCAAAAGGTAGTTAATACCAATCTATGTTGAACAGTCCCCTTTTTTGTTAGCAAGGCTTGATCATTCAGTAAGTCCAAGGCCTTAGCTTTGTGATTGGTAATATTTCCAGTACTATTTAGAGTTTTATTAGTCTGTTCAGGATAAACTGGGGTTCCATAGCCCCAACTCCAAACCTGTGCCCAGGTAGTAGGCCTCTAAGTCTAGATAACAACTCTCTGACCAACTCTTTGGACAGCTGGGTGTAGGCAGTAGTCCTACAAGTCCAATAATGTTCCTCCAGTGCTAGTTTGTCTTCCAGGATTATGGTTTCCAACAAATGGATAATACTGTTCCTTTTTACTTCCAAGGGGCCCCTCTTAAAGAGGCCATATAATCATCATGATAATAGTACATTTCCAAAGTTGCTGTACCTCCTTCCACTGCAAGTTTTTATACCAATGTCCTTAGAAAGGTCTTCCTGGCTCCAAAATTGATCAAACAGTATTCCTGACTTTGTGCCATTGTATCAACTCCTGGTGTTCCTTAAGTTATTTTTCTTGCAAATGGCCATTTCAACACTTTCCTTGCAAGTACATACTAGCTCATAAGTTTCCCTTAACAAATGCCCCCAGGTTGTATGTCTTTACAAGGGATCCAGGTACCATCATTAATCTTGCATGAGTCCGAGGCCACCTATGTCTTATGTTGTACAGTCCTGAATATATATATATATATATATATATATATATATATATATACATATATATATATATATGTACATATATATATATATATATATATATATATATATATATATATACCCCCGGCTTCTGGACATGTCCAGACTTTGAACAGGGCTTTTAAAGCAGAAAGAGAAAGAACCAATTAGATTAGCCACTCTCTCAGAAGATGAACAGGAGAGATAAAAGGATGAAAGCAGAAAGTTGAGTCAAGTAAGTCATAGTCTAGTGTAAACCCAAGGATATAGTGAGATTTGAGTAGGAGGACTGACCCCCCCCCCCCCCCCCCCGCCCAGAACTGCCTTGTGTCTGAACAAAAGTGACCCAACATAATGCACCACTTAACCTCCTATCAGATTAGAGAGCTAAATATTGCAACCACACTGGATAGCAGATCAGGTCCTCTTTCTGAGTAGAATAGAATAGGAAAAACAGAACTTTGTCAGGGGTTACAGAACTGTAGAAACACTGAGTTTGGAAATCAGTGTATTGACAAACATTCATTAAGAACCAATTAAGAACTAGCACTAGGCTAGGTATTAGGAATAAAAATAAATAAATAAAGCATTATTTCTCAAGGAATTGATATTCAAATGGGGAATGTGTAAATAGGTTAGTATAAGCAAGATAGATACATGCACATCAGTACAAAGCAACCTTGGAGAGACAAGTGCTAGCTCCTATCCAGGAAGGCCAGAAAAGGCATTCTACAGTAAATTATGACTGATATGAGTCTGGGAGTAAACTAGGAATTCCTGTGAAGAGGAATAAATAAAGACAGAAATCTACTTAGGCATAGGAGACAAGTAGGCATTGACATAAGGAAAAGAACATTGTGTGTGAAGATCAGTAAGGAGATTCATAAAGATGGAACATATAGAAAGGAATAATATTAAAAAAGTTTAAAAGTACCCAGGTTTAAAAATCATACAGAAAAATTAGAATTTGATCCTAGAGCTAATAAGGAGCAAGTATAATTTATTAAATGGAAATGGCAAAGAGATACATGATCAGAACTGTGCTTTAGGAAAGTTACTATTAGTCAATGTTTGGATTGCATAGATACCTGAAGCAAAGTGGCCAAAAATAGTTGCTTTAGTTTTCTAGTCTAACTCCTTCCCCGAAGCATGTCACCACTGACTCAATAAATACTAGTGGCTCCCTAGCATCTCTCAAGCAAATGCAGAATCCTCTATTTGGCTTTCAAAGTTCTTCATGTTTGATTGCTTGGTTGATTGCTTGATTGAGCCTCTACCTTTTCATTTTTTTACACCTTACACCTACCACATATTCTTCAAAACAGTGACCCTTACCTCCTTTCTGTTTCATGACCAAGATGTTCTCCCAGCTCCGAGCATTTATTCTGACAGTCTCTCATGCCTGAAATGCTCTCCCTCCTCATTTCTCTAGTTTCATTTAAGACTTCAACTATAATCCCATTTTCTACAGGAAGTCTTCATTCTAGTTTCTTCTTCCTATTATTTATTTCCTATTTATCCTTCACACAAATTTGTTTGATCGTTTTCTCCACAGTGAGAGTATTAGTTTCTCAAGTTCAGGGACTATATTTTGTTTCCTTTTGTGTCTGGAACTTGGTAGATGATTAATAAAAAAATATTAAGGAGAACAGAAAGACAATTCTCATGGCCATCTAAGGAACTTGCATCATAATATGCGGAGGCAACACATATAGAAAAATGTTACATGGGGGACATTTTGAGTTCATAAATCACAGGGAGACATAGGAGAGTATTTTTAATTAGTAGCATTGGCTTTATTCATTTAATGGTGGTCCCAGATTGGAAAGAAAATAATGAATGGCAGTAGGAAGTTTGTCTAAATGATAAAAATTCTAAATTATCATGACAATTTCATTTTCTAAAGCTTAGTAGTATACAACTCCAAAAGAGCACTTTTACTATGGTCACACAATTATCATCTGATCTCAAATTATAAATGAGAAAATGAGATTAAGATTATTTGAGTTTTCCAGGAGAATGTCCTTTTTCAAGGTGAATAGAGCACTGGATTTGGGATTCAAGAATATTTAGGTTCAAATTCCTACTCAGGCATTTGGTGACGCTGTTACGCTGGGCATGTCTCTTCGTCACTCAGTGCTTTAGTATTTTCACCTACAATATGAGAGAGTTGGACATGATGACTTCTTTTGGGTTCCTAATCTATGTGCCTAAAATCTTTCCATCCAAGTCTTTTTTGATTACAATAGCCTACTTTGGTGCTGCAAATTTGCTAAAGATCAATCAGTTTTCATGATAGCCCAACCTAGTACCTAAGTAATTTTTCTTTTAAACCTGAACATCCTGCATGAGGATGTATTCACTTAACATTCTTCTGCAGTAGAATTGGAAATTGAGAAGAGGCTCATCTATTAGGGAATGGCTAAACAATTTATAGTACATGAATAGTATGGAGTATTATTGTTCTATAAGAAACCATAAATGGTTGAACTCTAGATAAGCATGGAATGAGTTAAAAGATCTGGTGATGAGCTAAGGGAGGAGAACCAAGTGAACAATGTACACATTAATAACAACATTGAGAGATGATCAACTTTGGTGGAAGCAGCTCGTCTCAGCAGTTCAGAGAGTTATGACAACCATATTATACTGGCTTTGGACAATGTTATCCCCATCCAGAGGAAGAAAAACAAAACAAAGACAACACCTCAGAATCTGATTAACATTTTATAAAAAGTAACTCTTAGGTATCTCCTTCACTTGATCCTAATTCCTCATACTGAAAATGACTAATCTGTAAACATGTTTATCAAAAATATGCATGTACAATGCTAATCTGACTATTCATCCCTGAGGTGAGAGGGGTGGGAAGAGAGAATGGAAAGAAATTTTGTATTTTAAAAATATACATGTGTATATAATAAACAGATTCTACTCAAAAAGAATTTAGAGAAAAAAGAAAAATAAAATATCAATAAAATATAAAATAAAATTTTAAAAAAGAAGTCACAGTGGAGATTATAAAAGTGAATGCAATTGTATAAAATGAAGTAATTCTGGTAGAATTCTTCTGCAGCTCAACCAATAACCTTGATCATTCTTAATTGTACTACATTAAAAGGCATTGCATTTTCACACTTAAAGGTCAATTAACATCATTAACCTTAAGAAACATACTTCTCAGGCTTCAGATCATGATAAAAACAAGAAGCCTATAACTCCCTTGTGGCTACAATGGGCTTCACTGCCAATGGTAGTCCACAGACTGTCAGACCAGTGAGAGAGAATAGCACAAGTCCAATAAAGCCAGACATGGTTTGGCCCTCCTTGTTAGCTCAACACCTGCAGCAGGAAGGGGAGATAACCAAGGTTGAGGATGTGAGAAAAATTGGAACAGAAAAGAAAATGCAAATTCTAAATTCTGCATCCCCTTAAGGAAACTGAGAAAAGCATGTGTAGTTAATGGTTCATGCTTTACTCTGTGTATCTTTTGGGGAAAACAAAGGATTTCAGGTTTAGGACTATCAAGGTACCATGGAGGCTACCAAGGAAAATCAAGTTAAAGTGTGATTTCTTTTATTCTACTTAGAATAAGGCAGAACCAGAACAACTGAGTCTTTTAAGTTACAGAGAGAAAGGCTTCAAATCAATTTGAAACTCTCCTGACAATAATCGTTATATGAAAATAGAAGAGACTTTCCTTTAAGCAAGAAAACTTTCTGTCACTAAGGACATAAAAATAGAGACTGGACCTGATAAGAATATCTTAGGGGCAGGAATGGCTAAACAACTTTTGGTACATGAATACTATGGAATATTATCATTCTAAAAGAAAACATAAATGGTAGGACTCTAGTGAAGCATGGAATGATTTATGGGATCTGATGCTGAGCAAAGGGTATAGAATCAAGAGAACAAAGAGATTAGAACCAAGAGTACACATTAACAATAATATAGCGAGATGAACAACCTTAATGGAAGCAGCTCCTCTTAGCAGTTCAGAGGTTCAGGGTATTTGACTGGCTAAGGACTATATTATCCCTATCCAGAGGAAGAAAATCAAAACAAAACACACACACACACACACACACACACACACACACACACACACAAAGCCTTCAGAATCTGATGAATGCTTCATAAAAAAATCTCTTATGTATCTCTTTCCCTTAATCCTAATTCCTCATACTGAAAATAATTTATCTATATACATGTTTATAAAAAAAGAAGAATAAGCAGCAACTGCAATTCTCTAAGCCTGGAGCTGAGGAGTTTCAGAAATTCGGTGTCCAACCCATTCTGAATCCTGCCATTTTAGGAAGTCAGTAAGAAGTAAAACCTGGTGTTTGGACCACACACACACACACACACAAACAAATGAATATCGTACGGGCTTTGACACAGAGGGTAAAAGGGATACAACAACTAGATTGTATTTTTCCTCAAAAGAGAGTATTTCCAGTGCTTGAATTTAACTTCCTAAGTGTAGAACTTATATTTCCAGTATAATATCCCAAAGTTAAATACAACATGCAGTTAGATTAGTTTGTACAGACTGCTCCTCCTCCAATGTGAGGAATACACTCTTCTTATTTATCTTTTAAAATCTTTTTCTTCATTTTAAGGTGTGAGTCAGATAGTCTTTCGTCTTTTCTTTTGTTTTTTGATTCACACATAAATTGGACTTAGAGTGTTGACCTTATTCTTTGCTCCAGTCATTGAAGTCCAGTCACTAGACAAAATTCAAGATGATTGATGAGCAATCAAAATGCAGTGGATGACCTTGGAATTTTTGATATCTAATCAAGCTCTAAGTATTCCATAGCACCCATTTCAGATATTTTTATGGCCTTTAGAGCAGTTTCTCCTCATTTTCTAATTCTGCTGAGGGACGTCTTCACATGCTTGATGTAGACAATCTTTCTAAATTGGTGACAGGTTTGAGACTTCTCAGTCACCTAACAATGTAATTTAATTTGTCTGCTGAAATAGAGTTCACTAGGATGTGGTCACTGTGCATACTTTAGCTTTTCTGGAACTTCAGGTAAGTGTTAGATAACACCTCAAATGTGGAAAATAGTTCCAAGAAAGGCTCAGTAGTCCTCACTACAAAGGGTACTATGGAGGAGACTCAATAAATTTAAATGATTTAAAAAGGTCATAAAGGTAGCACATAGTTGATTCAGAATTCAAAACAGATTCTCTGACTCTAAAATAGGTGTCCTATGAAATCAGAAGAAAGAACAAAACCAATAAGAAACTGGGGGTGGGAAGAAAATTTTTATAGCATGTGTGCATTTGAAGGAATTCAAACCTGATCTATCATGACATATTGATGGTTCCTAAAATTCAATATGTTTAAAAAAACAGACTTTGAAGCAGACTATTTTCATTTCCTAAGGGAGTATATCAGTTCTGAATTTCTTCAGAGACAACTTGAGAGTGTCTTCTGACATTTATATGGGCACTTGTGTTTTGTGAATTCTTTGTTACATTTTTTTTAATACTATTATATTTCCCCAATTACATGTCATCAATTTTTAGCATTCAATTTTATGAGATTTTAATTAACAAATTTTTCTCCCTCCCTCTTTCTCCTCCCCTCTTACAAAAACAGTAGGTAATTTGATATATATTATAAATGAGCTATCATGTAACATATACTTCCATATTAATAATAGTTATGAAAGAAGAAACAAATCAAAAGAAAAATACCCCCCAAAATGAGAAAAAGGTGTACTTTGAACTTCATTGTCTTCATAAATTCTTTATCTTGATGTATATAGCATTTTCCTTCATGAATCCGTTATTCTTATATTGGATAATTGTAACCAAGATAATTGTAGCTTGGATAATTGTTTTGCTAAGAACTGAGTCATCTATAGTTGAACATGACACAATGTTGATGATACTGTTTATAATGTTTTCCTGATTCTACTGATTTCACTATGTATCTGGTTGTACAAGTCTTTCAAATTTTTTCTGAAATCTATCTGTTTATCATTTCTTATTTCATAGTAGTATTCTATTATATTCATATACCACAGATTGTTCAGTCATTTGCCAGCAGATGGGTATCCTGACAATTTCCAATATTGTGCCACTATAAAAAGGACAGTGATAATTTATTTTATACATGTACATTCCATTTTTTATGATCTTTTTGGAATAGTGGTGGCATTGCTGGATCAAAGATATGCACAGTTTTATACCCCTTTTGATATATTTTCAAATTGCTCTACCAAATAACTTGATCAATTCACAACTTCACCAAAAGTATATTGGTGGTTCCAATTTTTCCATATCTTCTTCAATATTTATTATTTTCCTATTTTCATATTAGTCAATCTGATATGTGTGAGGTGGTTCTTCAGCATCATTTTAATTTGCATTGTCCTAGGCAAAAGGGATTTAGATCACTTCTCAATCTGCTTAAATATATAGCTTTGATTTTTTTATCTGAAATCTTTTGACCTTTTATCAATTGGGAAAACATTTATGTTCTTATAAATTTGCCTCAGTTCTCAGTATATTTGAGAAATTAAGCCTTTTTCAGAGACATTTAATGTAAAGATTGTTTCCCAAATTTCTGATTTCCTTCTAATCTTGGTGGCCTTAGTTTTTGTTTATATAAAAGGTTTTTAATCTAATTTAATTTGTATAACATTACACACATATATGCATAAATAAATTAATATAATATAATCAAAATTATTTTGTTTTCTACGACTTGTTTGATCATGAATATCTAACTCACTTAGCTTCTTTGAGAATCTGAATACTCTACCACTTGATGTATATATGAAATTACTTCATTGTCTTTGGACACTTTTAAAAAGATGTAACTTCCTTTCTAATCTCTTTTAATTAGGTCTGTTTTGCTTTTGCTTTGTCTGAGATCAATATTTCTACTCCTGTTTGTTGTTGTTTCTGTTGTTTTTGATTTTTTGTTTTGTTTTGTTTTTTTAGACCAGTTGAAGCATAATAGATTCTCCTCTGGCTCCTTACCTTTAAAGTATGAAATAGTTTTTTAGGCAAATATGTATTTTGCTTTAAAATAAGACAAAAAAGAATAGCAACTCAAAAGTTTCAAATGAGAGATGAAAATTTAGAGATAACCCATTCTAAATGTTTATACATGTGGTAAAGCTTTTCAGATTTATATTGGTCTGATTAGACACAACATTGCACGTTGACCCCAATATAGTGATATCATTTTGATCCTCACTCACAAAAAAAAAATCAACGAAAGAAGAATACAAAATAAAAATTACCTTTCTACCTAGGGACCAACCTAGGTCCCTACCTAGGGACCAACTCAGTTTGCCATCAAATTATGTCATAATCAATTAATGAAATTTGAATGTCAGGGTAAAAATAGTGCATATATAAAATCAAAGAAAAATTGAGGAAGAGCAGTACTTATTCATAAAATAAGGAGAAGCTTTAGAGGGAAAATACATTTGTAGAAAACTTGAGTAAAATATTCATTAAGTCAGAAGATTACTGAGATGGGAAATAGGAAAAAACCTGGAAAATATATAACAAGATTCCTAGAATATTATCTTATTCATGAAGGACAGGGGAGCTACATCTGAACTCTAATATAAAAGTACCTAGAACATTTTTAGACAATTTTCTAAATATGGCTTTGAATATTTTAAATAAGTTTATTACCCAGTCAAGTATAAAATAAATTGCATATATCAGAATTCACTTGCTATTCTGACTTACAAATTTCATTTTCAACAGTCAATCATATATCCAATGAATTAACTAGCTCTCTCTATTTTTTACCATTTATATGTTTGATAGCTGCAATTTATGTCTCCATATAAGTTTCTGAAGCACAGAGACAATGACTGATACTAGGGATGCTCTCCTAAAGTATTCACTCCAATTTGCCATTGGGCCATCAACTATTGCTTTTTCTGTTCAGTCTCTGAAAATTTATCTGATTTTTTTCTTCTATTTTATAATGAACTTAACAATCATAAACAAGCAAAACATTTCAAAATACAAAGGGAAAAAAAGGAATCACATATGAAACTTCTGATAGGTGCATTTTTTTAAAAATCATATTAAATTTAAAACAAAGTAATACAAATGCATGCTGCTTGTTCACATACTCTTCTGGGTTTTTTCTTTGTTTTGTAATGTTTTATTGATTCTCTTTCCATTTTCCTTTCTCTTTTTGCATTTCTATCATACTTCTTTAATTGTATTCCTCCCTGAAATTGTAGTTTTCTATCTTAACAAAGAAATATAGAGAAGCAAAAACAAATCACTACATTGCCCATGACTGAAAGTCTTATAACTATTCTGTAACCTTGGAATATTTCAGCATCAATTTTCCAAATGAATGTATTTAAATTTTATTCCACTTTAATGTTTCTCTTGTCAATAAGAAGAAAAATCTGCAAATTATTAGTTAAAAAACAATGGATGTGATATTATTTCTTTTTCTTTCTGAAATATTTTATTTATTTTGAATTTTACAATTTTCCCCTAGTTTCCCTCCCCCCACCCCCACAGAAGGCAGTTTGTTAGTCTTTACATTGTTTCCATGGTATACATTGATCTAAGTTGAATGGATAAGAGAGAAATCATATCCTTAGGGAAGAAACAAGAAACTGTATCCTCAGGATACAGTTGGCATTCTCCATCACGGATATCCCAAAATTGTGCCTGATTGCTGCCCTGTTGTTATGAGCAAGTCTGTTAAGGTTGATCATCATTCCCATGTTGCTGTTAGGGTGTACAGTGTTCTTCTGGTTCTTCTTATCTCGCTCAGCATCAGTTCATGCGAATCTTTTCAGGTTTCCCTGAATTCCCATCCCTCCTCATTTCTGATAGAACAATAGTGTTCCATCACATACATATATTAGTTTGTTAAGCCATTCCCCAATTGAAGGACATTCACTCAATTCTTTGCAAACATAAACAAAGCTACTATGAATATTTTTGTACAGGTGATGTTTTTACCCATTTTCATAGGCTCTTCAGGGTAAAGACCCAGTAGTGATATTGCTGAATCATTTATATTGCTTTTTGGGCATAATTCCAAATTGTTCTCCAGAAAGGATGGATGAGTTCACAGCTACACCAAAAAATGTATTAGTGTCCCAGATTTCCCACATCCCTTCCAACATTGATCATTTCTGGTCATATTGGCCAGTCTGAGAGGTGTGAGGATGTACCTCAGAGATGATTTAATTTGCATTCTAGTAAGTAGTGATTTAGAACAATCTTTCATATGACTATGGATCGCATTGATTTACTCATTTGTAAATTGCCTTTGACCATTTGCCAATTGGGGAATGGCTTTTTTTAAAAAATTTGACTCAGTTCTCTGTATATTTTAGAAATGAGTCCTTTGTCAGGAATACTAATTTCAAAAATTGTTTACCAATATACTAAATTTATTTTGATCTGGGTTACAGTGGCTTTGTCTGTGAAAAAAAGTCCAACTCAATGCATCAGTGTTCCAATCCTACAATTACCTCTCCAACATTGATCATTTTTCCTTTTACTCATCTTAGCCAATCTGATAGCTATGAGATGATACCTCATTGTTGTTTTAATTTGCTTTTCTCTTAAATCAATAATGATTTGGAACATTTTTTCACATGATTATATATAATTTTAATTTCTTTATTTGAAAACTTTCTGATGATATGCTTTTACCATTTAACAGGTGGTGAATGATTTATAATCTGATAAATTTGATGTAATTCTTTACATATTTTATAAATGAGATCTTTATCAGGACTCCTAGTTGTGAAGATTGTTTCCCAGCTTTCTGATTTCCTTCTAATATTGGCAGCATTGATTTTATTACTGCAAAAAAATTTTTAATTTAATATAATCAAAATAAATCATTTTGCAGGTTATAATGTGCTCTAATTCTTATTTGCTCATAAATTTACCCCCCTTTCCAAAGATCTGATAGAATATTTCTTGATCTCTTAATTTATCTATGGTATTGTTCTTTATGTCTAAATCCAGTAACCATTTTAACCATATTTTTGCATAGGGTGAGAGCTGTGTATCTATATCTAGTTTTTGCCATTCTATTTTGCAGTTTTCTCAATAGTTTTTTGTCAAATAGTGAGTTCTTATCCCAGAATCTGATTTCTCTTTGGGTTTGTGAAATAGTATATTGCTATACTCATTTACTGTGACCACTTTGGAACCTATCCCAGTCCACTGATCCATTACTCTATTTCTTAACCATTATTAGGCAGTTTTGATGATTACCACATTATAGTATAGTTTTAGATCTGGTAAAGCTAGGCCACCTTCCCTTACCTTTTTTTTTTTTATCAGTTCCCTTGCTATTCTTATATTTTGTTGCCCTAAATGAATTTTATTATTATTTTTCTAGCTCAGTAAAATAGTTATTTGGTAGTTTGATTGGTATGGCACTGAATAGTAATTTAATTTGAATAGAATTGTCATTTTTCTTATATTTGCTCAACCTAACCATGAGAATTGATATTTTTTCCAATTATTTGTTTATTTATCTTAGGGTTTTTTTTTTTTTCAAGGCAAATGGGGTTAAGTGGCTTGCCCAAGACCACACAGCTAGGAAATTATTAAGTGTCTGAGGCTGGATTTGAACTCAGGTACTCCTGATTCCAGGGCCAGTGCTCTATCCACTGTGCCACCTAGTCACCCCTTTTCCAATTATTTAGATCCGACTTTATTTGGGTGAGAAGTACTTTATAATTGTGTTCATACAGTTTCTGGTTTTGGCTTGGAAGGTAGATTCCCAAGTATTTAATGTCTATAGTTATTTTAAATGGAATTTCTCTTGCTATCTCTTGCTCTTAGGCTTTATTTTTCATGTATAGAAATGGTGACAATTTATGGGGGTTTATTTTATATTCTACTATTTTCCTGAATTTATTATTGTTTCACGGAATTTTAGGTGATTTTCTTTGGGTTTCTAAGTATATTATCATATCATCTGCAAAGAGTGAAAAATTTCCTTCCTCATTACCAATTCTGATTCCTTCAATTTCTTATTCTCATTACTAAAACCTTCATTTCCTAATACTATATTGAATAGTAATGGTGATAATGGGCATCATTAATTCACCCTTGATTTTATTGGAAATGCTACAAATTTATTTCTATTATATATATATATATATATAATATTATATATATATATATATATATATATAAAATGATTGTTGATGGAACCCATGATGCTTCTTAGACTTTTTTTGATTGTCCATTAAAAAAGTTTTATTTATGAAATTTCTTCTTGAATCTTATCTTCATCTTTTATAGTTCTCCAGAATTTTATGATCATTAAACTCTTGATATTATTTACCTTTGCAGAGCCACGTACTGAAAGGTAGGCTGTACATATATTACTTTTCTTGTCTTACAAATTTGGAAAATAAGGTTTGGATAGAAGGGGCTTTTAAAGGACACAGAATGTATTCAGTACTAGAAATTGCAATTGACAGCCAAATTTTCTCAGTACAAGTCAGTAATTTAATGTTCACATTTCTTCAGAAATTAAACATATTGATAATGTTTATTGAAAAACTTTAATTAATTCTGTGGAAATTAAAGAAAAAAACACAGTCCAATAGCTTTTAAAGGAACCGATTAAGTTACAATATTCAGGAGCAAATTGTAGCTTTATATGTAGATAGGCATGAGAAAAATTGAATTCTACAACCTCTAGTGATAAATAATGCCTGGGTAAGCTCTATTTAAATAGCAGTAAGTTATTAAAACTGGTTTATGTATGCCTGTAATCACATTAATAGTAGTTGCAAAGTTTTATGTACTCCTTTATTCTCCATCCTCAATACTTTTGAACCCACTTCCAGCTGCTAATATGTTCGTATTATCTTCTTTCAAAAGAAGTAATATATGTAAAGCACTTTCCAAAACATAAAACCCTACCCTAATTGCTATATATTATTATTATTCCAGCCAAAATATGGACCTTGCTTTTTTTTTTAAATGTATTTTGGGGTTAACAAGCAAGGGGGTAGTGAAGCGTTAAGTCATACATGGAAAAACGTTTTTGTCTAATCATTATGTGTATATGTAAACAATTTTATGTGTCTATGTAAACAAAATGATATCAGGGTCATTAGTTAGTTCATTCATCCATTCATTCATCATCCATTTATCCATATATTCCTCCATCCAACTATTCATTCATTCATTCATTCATTTGCGTAATTGTAGTGCAGTCCTATTTGTAATGAAATTCCTGAAGGGTGAGAATCTGTCCTGGCATGTCTCATAGAGGTCAGTAGAAAATCCAGTGTTAATGGGCTTTGGAAATATTGCTGCTCAACATATGACCAAAAAACTAAGCAGCACATCTTATAAGATCCCGTCTCTGTGGAAAAAGGTATGTCATTCATGAATTGATCTTGATTTTATTGTGCTGGTGGTGTGTAAATAAATAATAGTTCTGACTTGTCTTGTTACTTTCTGATAGGAGAGGAGTATTACTTTTTTCCAGTACATGTCCTATTAAGCTAAATGGTGAGGTGAGTGAATCCCCTGTCTTGGGGTTTGGAAGATTTGAGTCTAAACACTCTTAGACTTTTCTTAGTTGTGTGACACCAGACAAATCATTAATCTATCTCAACCTACGTGTCTACATCTGAAAAAAAATGAGAAAATAATAAAACAAATTTTATAGGGTTATTTTGAGAACACAGTAGGAAAAAATGCATAATGCATGTTCCCATTCATAAAGCTCTTTATAAATGACACTATATTATTATCAGAGTGTAACCGTCCACACTAAGTTACCATGTCTATTTTTTTTGACTTTTGGGAACAGTCACATTACACTCAATGGACTTTAACTTAGTCAGTGGTATCTTCTGAGACCTCTTGGCAGTATTTTCAGGGTTTCACAAAGACCTCCCAATCCATAATAAGAGATTCGGAACACACACATCTCCACTGTATATCAAACTAACTGGTGTTGAACCTTAATTCCTTTCCACATCCCTCCATTACTGCTGTGAGGGCAGTGTTTGATTCATTGTAGATATTTCTTTTTCTGGTAATGTCTATGAGTTGGTCTTGAAGTAGTTATCATTATTATTATTTACAGAATATCACACTAAAGCAAGTAGAGATCTCACCTCAGAGGAAAGAAAACTTAGGTTCAGTTGTTTCTCTCACACATATTGACGCTGTTAAGTAACCCAAGCAACACTCTCAAACTATCAGTTAGAAAAGTGCATGGCTTTTACAATGGGAGGAGTTTCCAGCTTAGGAGACCCCTACCCTCTGGGAGCACAAGTATGGACCCCTCAAAATAGAATAACATATATATATTCATTAAAGAGAATAATATTGACATAAGTGGATAGACTAATAATAATGTGAATAAAAACAGGAAAACAGGAAAATGAAAAATGATCCAATGAAAAAGTATTTAGAAAACATTGTTTTGATAATTTTGAAAATAACACTATTCAGCTGGGAGTAGGAAGCTTTCTTTACATGGACTTTATTTTAACTCGGTTTTAATTGCTCAATCAATCAGTTTCTTTTCCCTTTGTTCCCTTCCTAGTTTTAGTAGTCTTACTCTTTCAACTACTACTTCGCAGTTCTTTTATATTCAAGTTTTACAAATCACAGTTTGACTGCAAAAGGAGGACATTGCTTTGTCTTGCTTTTTATTGTGCAATATATTAAGAACTCATCATTAGATCATTAGAAATATGAGTCAAGGGGCGGCTAGGTGGCAAAATGGATAGACCACCAGCCTTGGAGTCAGGAGTACCTGAGTTCAAATCCGATCTCAGACACTTAATAATTACCTAGCTGTGTGGCCTTGGTCAGGACACTTAACCCCATTGCCTTGCCAAAAAACCAAAACCTTAAAAAATGTGAATCAGTTGGAATCAAATGGAATTTTAACAAAGAGGTTGATACAACTTGGAAAAATCCTAGAGGCAGGGGGGTGTTAGACTCAGGATAATGGAATCAAAGTATCCTATGTATTACTTTAGTAGTTTCTGATGTGATAACAAAACTATAGTATAATAAAATTAATGATAACCTGTCAGGAAGTCCATTACATTGGAAAGAGCACTGGAATTGGAATCAAATTGAATTTGACTCCTGATTCCCATAGGATACCAGCATGATCACTGCCAAGTTCTGCAATATTGCTAAATCTCAGAAGCCTCATCTACAAAAGATGGAGAGACATATTTACATGTTATATCTCACAGGGTTTTTGTGAGGAATATATTTCATAAATCATAAACTTTTTCTTGTTTTTGTTGCTTTCCTTTGTTGTTATCGTTGTCATTCATAATATTACCTTCATTTCTGAATATATCCCTCCCCTTTTCTCTATTCAGTGAGTCATCCTTTTATACAAAAAATACAAAAGAGAAGGAAAAACAACAAAGCAGATTTGTAAAATGAAAAATTGCATCAGGCATAACTCAAAATACTTTCAGTATCTTAATTTGAGTAACCCAACTCTTCAAAGGAGAGAAAAAATAAAAAGATAAAAGACAAATATCTCTCCTTGGGACAAATTTAATCATTAAATATAGATTCTGAATTTTGTGTGTTCTTTCTATTTGTACTATTTTGAACATTTTTGAGCACAGTTTTCTTGGTTTTGCTTATTTATTCTCTATTCACATAGGCAGTTCTCTACATGATTAAATGAATGGAGTAGGGGAAAAGATGTATTAAATAGTTTCCCAGGCATTATGCTTAATGCTAGATATACAAATAAAAATGTTTCGACCTTTCCTCTTAAATAACTTGTATTCAATTCAAAGGAGAGAACACATTTAAGATGTTTCAGCTATGAGAAAAGTGGCAAAGACCTAGTTTTCCTTGTGGTACAAAGGAAGATCAAACACAGACATGTGCTGGAGTCAGATCAAACCCAGGGCAAGTTATTAAATTTTTATTAGGCATCACACCTCAACAATTTGCAAAAGTTATGAATCAGAATTTGATTTAAAATATTCTTCTTTGAAATTTCTTAAGAAAAAGTGAATTATTTTTCAATGTGCAGGTGTACCTTTGGTGGGGAGGAGCAATTGTTAAAATTTTATCAATTCATCCCAGACAGATGGTAAATGCACAAGAGTTCAAAAGGTATGGTTAGAGAACAGAAGATAAGTCCAGTAGTCTGCAATTCTATCAGAAGATATGTTCATTCTCTTGCTCATCTATTAATATTAATCAACTCAATAAGCCTTAATTAACTATTTTCTACTTACAAACATTCTGTCAAGAGTCTTGTCCTTAAGAATGACATTTCAGAAGGTTTTAATAGATCCAAGAGTTGAAGTAAAGTAGAACTTTGAGTTGAGTATGTTGGAAGTTGGCATGTTTCTGGGACAGAGAAGGAAATGATTCCATGGGGTTTCTTAAGATGCTGCTTCTAATGGGTCACCCAGGACATAAAATATATATGTATTTGTGCAGATTATTACATCTTGGATTCATTATATTTATGATTTCTTCACATGTAGTAATATTCTATCAAATTTGTGGGTGACATTCTGTGTCAGTATACTCTGATCAATGCAAACAATAAAATTCTACAGAAATGTGAATAACAGCAGCAGCAGGAAAAGCCTCAAATCCTTCATCAGCATTTGCAAACTGCATGCTCCCTTGATTCATATTAAACAGTTGGAATGACAAAATCGCTTTCAAATGAGAAATGTAAAAAAAGCTACAACCACATTTATCTTTTCTTCTCATTTATAATACAATTCCCATAGTAGTGATTTCTTTCCTAAGGCAGTCAAAGCCCTAGATAGATAAAATAGATCAATGCAACTGACCCAAGAACCCAGTGTATTTAAGAATGCTGTGTCTTCAAATAATGTTTTATTTCATTATTATACTATAAGAATATGACACATAAAACCACATGTGTGCTACATGCATATTATTACATCTTTTATTCATCGTTGTCAGGATTTCTTATGGCTTAATAATAATCCATTAAATTCAAGGATGATAATTTAAACCACTATCCCCTTTGAATACAAACCATAAAATTCTAGAGAAATGGCAACAAGCAGCAATGTGAATTTTCAAGGAGCATGATTACCTACACTCCACTATTCAAGGATTGCTTGGCCTCAAATTGCAACCCCAGGATTTTGTTCTTACTGCTCATTGGAGTTAACACTGGCATAAAGACGGCAGCTAGGAGGTACATGAATAGAGGAATGGCCCTGGAGTCAGGAGGACCTGAGTTCAAATGTGGTCTAAGACACTTAATAATTACCTAGCTGTATGACCTTGGGCAAGTCACTTAATCCCACTGCCTTGCAAAAAACTAAGTGCATCTACCAAGACTATTATGTTGATTATTTCGTGAATACTCAATTATGAGGGAATTATTTTTATTCTTCAGATAAAATCAAATTATCTTAATGAAACATTTAAAAATACATGCTAAAATAAATCTTCAAAATTAAAATACATACAACATTTTATTTTTAAAGGTCAGCTGACAATTGAGTCAGGAGATAGATGTCCAATGAGGCAAAGAAGGGAGATAGAACAGAGTAGAGTATTAGTTTTTTGTTTGGAAATGCAAGTACCAGTCAGCAAACATTTATTAATTGTTTATGCAATTGCTTTCTGCTGTGCCAGCAAAAAAAAGGTAAAATCAAATCCTGATTTATTTAAAAAGTAGTATTTTATTATTTCCATTTAAAATGTAGTTTTCAACATTCATTTTTGTAATATTTTGAGTTCCAAATTATTCTCTGCTCTTCTGTCCCTTTCCTCCTCCCCCTCCCCAAGACAGCAAGTTATCTGTTATAGATTTTCTCTGTCTTTTATCTTTAAATGATGTTTAATTTTTCCAAATACATATGAAAGTTTTCAACATTCATCCATATGCATATGTATATTTTTAAGTTATTAAATTTCCTTCCACTCTCCCTTCTCACCCCCTCCCCTCAGTGATGAACAGTCAGGTAAATATTGTGCAAAAACATTTGTGTTCAACATGTTTACAGATTAGGGGGAGCTATGTGGCACAATGGATAGAACACTGGTCCTGAAGTTAGGTGTACCTGAGTTCAAATCTAGCATCAGACATTTAATAATTGCCTAGTTTTGTGACTTTGGGCAAGTCGCTCATAAGCCAACTGCCTTGAATGAATAAAATTTTTAAAAAAGAAAAAAAAATACATGGTTACAGATTGGTCATTTTCAGTATGAGGAAATAGGATTATGGGATAGAAATATGTAAGAAATATTTTTTTAAAGTGAATGCAGCTTTCTTCAGAGTCTGAAGGACTTTTTTGTTTGTTTTGTTTTGTTTTGTTTTTCTTCCTCTGAATGGGGATAGCATTGACCATAACTGATCTAATGGGGTTATCCTAGCTCTCTGAACTACTGAGAGGAGCTCCATCCATTTAGGTTGATCATCTCACAGTGCTATTGTTAATGTGTGTGTGTTGTTTTCTTGGTTCTGTTCCCTTTGCTCAGCATCATATCCTGTAATTCATTCCATAATTCCTCTGCAGTCTGACTATTTATTGTTTCTTATACAACAATAGAATTCCATAGCATTCATATACTACAATTTGTTCAATCATTTCTCAACTGATGGACATCCCCTCAATTTCCAGTTCTTGGCCAATACAAAAAGAGCTTCTTTGTTCTATTCAGAACATGTGAATTTTTTTTTCCCATTTTTAATTTCTTCTGGATATAGATTTAGTACTGGAATTGTAGAGTCAAAGGGAATGAACAGTTTTATTGCTATTTGGGAATAGTTCCACATTGCTTTCCAGAATGGTTGGATCTGTTCACAAGTCCACCAGCAATGCATTGATGTCCCAATCCTCACACAATCTCTCCAACATTGATCATTTTCCCTTTTTGTCATATTAGCCAATCTTATACTTCTATGATACTTTCCATGCAACTTCATGATTGTTTTAATTTGCATTTCTCTAATCAGTAATGATTTAGAGAATTTTCATATATTATAGTTTTAATTTCATTTGAAAACTTTTTATTCATATCCTTTGACCATTTATCAGTTGGAGAATGAGTTGCAACCTTATAAATCTGACGTGCTTCCATAAGTATTTTAGAAATGAGATCTTTATCAGAACTGGTTGTGAAGATTGTCTCCCAACTTTCTGTTTTCCTTCTAATTGTTACAGCACTGATTTTATTAGTCCAAAACCTTTTTAATTTAATATAGTCAAAAACACTCAATTTGCAGTTTATAATGTACTCTATTTCTTACTTGACTATAAATTTATCCCCTTTCCAAAGATCAGATTGATTGAGAGTATTTCATGGTCTCTTATTTGTCTATAGTGTCGTCCTTTATGTCTAAATACTGTACCCATTTTGAACTTCTTTTGTTATAGGGTGTGAGATGTGGGTCTATGCCTAGTTTTTGTCATTCTATTTTCCAGTTTTCTCAAGTTTTGTCAGATAGTGAGTTTTTATCCCAGAAGCTAATGTCTTTGGTATTGTCAAATAGTAGATTACTATTGTCATTTACTACTGTTTTCTTCTGAACCTAACTCAATCCACTGATCCATTACTCCATTTCTTAACCATTACCAGACAGTTTTTATGAATGCCAATTTATAGTATAGTTTTAGATCTAGCAGAGATAGGCCACCTTTCTGTTATTATAGGTTTTGCATGTGTAATCATGTCAAAGAAATTTCCATTTTGTCATGTTGTGAAAGAAGAATTAGAACAAGAGAGAAAAAAAACTTCAAGACAGAAAAAAACAGAAAACAAATTTTAAAAGGTGAAAATAGTGTTCTTTGATCTCCATTCAGAATCCAAAATTCTTTCTCTGAATGTAGATGGATCTTTCCATCACAAGTCTTTTGAAATTTTCTTGGATCACGTAATGAGAAGAACCCAGTCTATCATAGATGATCATCACAAAACGTTGCTGTAACTGTGTAAAATGTTCTTCTGGATCTGTTCACTTCACTCTGATCAATTCACTCATGTAAGTTTTTCTAGCTTTTTCTGAAATCTGCCTGCTCATCATTTCTTATTGAACAATAGTATTTCATCATATTCATATACAACAGTTTATTCAACCATTTCCCAATTAATGGGCTTAATTTCTCCTTAATTTCCAATTATTTGCCACTGCAAAAGAAAGCTGATATATATATATATATATATATATATATATATATATATATATATATATATATATATATATATGTATATACACATATATATGTATATATATATACATATATATGTGTATATACATATATATATATATATATATATATATATATTTTCCTCTTTTTTAATGATCTTTTTGGGATCCTGATCTGGTAGTGATATTGCTTGATCAAAAAGTATGCCCAGTATCATATCTCTTTGAGTATATTTCCAAGTGACTCTCCAAATGGTTGAATCAATTCACAACTCCACCCACAACATAACAAACCTCTTTTCAAGGAGGTTTTAATTTCAATCCAGAGATAATATGGTAACTAACTATACTCTCCTTCCTACCCTCCTTGCTTCCTTCCTTTCTTTCTTCCGATATCCCTTTCCTCCTTTTTCTTTTTTCTTCTTTCTTTCCTGCCTCCCTACCTCAGTTGTCTAAAATAGAAGTGATTAGCAACAGAATGTTGAAATTAAGATCTGAAATGAAAGAATAGTGTAAAATAGTCATGAAATCAAAGTTCCAAGTTCTTGTTCTGATCTGACACTAATTAGTCTCAGCATTGAAAAAAAAGAATCACTTTCTGTCTTTGAAGTTCAACTTTTTTTCATCTAAAAATAACAGTTATGTAAAGGATGATATCTGATCATGGTTCTTTCTAGTCATAACAAATTATATATGAATGTTTGATATTCCAAGATCATTTCTGGATTTAGTTGCTTTGGTGAAAAAATTATTTCTGGTTTTTTTTCAGGCTTGGGAGTCTTTATTGTGGGAGAAGGGGCCTCCCAGGAAAGCCTTGGGGGGCAGTCCAACTGCCCCTCTCCCACAGGCCCAGGGTGGGAGCCACCACCATCTTCTGTTGGCACACGGCAGGCAGAGGAACAGACTCAAAGGAATCTTCCTTCTGAAAAGCTGGCCCAGTTGCTGGTGGCACCAAGTGCAATTCAGCCCCTCACCCTCACTGACTTCTGCTAGTACTGGGTTGGGCAAAGAGGAAGAAGGCAAAGGCCAAGCACCAAGTGTTCACCAGGCATAGTGAGAACTGGGGATCCCAGGACAGGGGTCAAGGGTCAGAGCAACCCAGCCCTGCCTCACCCCTGCTTTCCCCAGCTTGTCCCCCTCACCCTGTCCACCAGCTGTTCAATTAACTAACATTAAGAAAAAATCAACTATAGGCTAATTATCAGTTTGCAAGGCATTCTGATAGTAAAAAAGAGGTTATGAAGTTAGAAGAATTTTATTCACATCATGCCTTTGATTTTTTGAATGGTCTTTTAGTTTAGTTTTTCAATTACCTGTAAAGATAATTTTCAACATGTATCTTTTTATAAGTTTTTGAGTTCAATATTTTTCTACCTCCCCCCTCTCCTTGAAAGCAAGTAATTTGATATAGTTTTCACATGTACAATCATGTTTAATATATTTCCATATTAAGTTATGAAAGAAGAAACAGAAAGAAAGGGAAAACAAGAGAAAAATCAACGGAAAAACATAAAACAAGTTTTAAAAAGTAAAAGTAGTATGCTTTGATTTCCATTTTGAGGCCATAGTTTTTTCTCTGAATGAGGATGATACTTTCCATCATAAATCTTTTTGAATTATCCTTGAACACTGAATTCTAAGAGGAACTAAGTCCATCATAGTTGACCATAACCCAATTTGGCTTTTTATTCCTTTTTTTATTCTTTTTCCTTTTTTTGAATTCATTTCACACTTTTATTCATTTACATATTACTAAAATAGTCTTGTTGTAAGAGCTAAGCATAATCTCTCCTCCTCCCACAAAATTAAACAACCTCATGAGAAATAAAGCAAAAGAGAGAGAGGAAAAAATGGGGCCAAGAGGCTCCAAGTCAACATTCCCTCCCCAGCCCACCCCCAGTGATCTAGCAACTACCCAGCCCCGTGTTACCAGACAAGCCATCCAATCCTACCACCATGCAAAAAGTAAAAAAGAAAATATATCTACTATCCTTTCCCATGATTTACCCTCTCATCTATTCCTTATATCCTTCCTCCCTTCACTCATTCCCTTTCTCTCCTTTTTCTTCTAGATTTCTATGCCCTATTAAGTGTATATGTTTTTTCCTTTCTGAGCCATTTATGATGACAATGAAGACTCCCTCAGTCCCCCTCACTTTCCTCCCTTCCATACCATTGCAAAAGCTATTTATTGACTCTTTTACATGAAATATCTTAGGCTATTCTACCTCTCCTTTCCTTTCTCTGAGTACATTTCCTTTTTATCCATTGACTTCATTTTAAAAATATATTATACATCCATATTTAGCTCCCTCCTATGCCTTGTGTATATAACTGCTCTAAGAAATGAGAAGGTTCATATGAGTATTATAAGTATCATCTTCCCAAGAAGCAATATGGTTCACCTTCATTAAATCCCTCTTATTTAGTCCTTCCTGTCCACCCTATCTATGCTTCTTCTAAGCCTTGTACTTGAAGATCATACTTTTTGTTCAGCTCTGGCTGTTTCAACATGAACATTTGAAATTCCCCTCTTTTATTGAAAGCCAATCTTTCCCCCGGAAGAGAATGTTCAGTTTTCTGGGTAGCTGATTTTTTATTACATTCCAAACTCTTTTGTCTTCCAGAATATCATATTCCAATCCCTACAAGCCCTTATTGTGGATGCTGCTAAATTCTATGTGATCCTGACTGCAGCTCCATGATATTTAAATTGTTTTGTTCTGACTCCTTGTAGTATTTTCTCTTTGATTTGTGAGTTCTAGAACTTGGCTATAATATTTCTGGGTCTTATTTATTTATTTTTGGGAGTATCTCTTTCTGGGGGAGATCAATGGATTCTCTCAATATCTATTTTGTGCTCTGCTTCTAGGATATCAGGATAATTTTCCTGTAGAAATTCTTTCAAAATGAATTCAAGGCCATTTCCTGATCATGACTTTCAGGTAACCCAATAGTTTTTAAATTGTCTCTTCTGGATCTCTTTTCAAGATCCATTTTTCTTTTTCTTTTTTCTTTTTTTAGGGTTTTTCAAGGCAAATGTGGTTAATTGGCTTGCCCAAGGCTACACAGCTAGGTAATTATTAAGTGTCTAAGACCGGATTTGAACTTAGGTACTCCTGACTCCAGGGCCATGCTCTATCCACTGCTCCACCTAGCCACCCCCCATTGATTTTTCAATGAGATATTTTGCATTTTCTTTTAGCTGTTCATTTCTTTGATATTATTTTATTGTGTCAGGATTCCTCTCAAAGTCATCAGCTTCCTTTAGCTCCATTCTACATTTGAAGGATTTGTTTTCTTCAGAGAGTTTTCTTATCTCCTTTTCCATCTGGCCAATTCTGCTATTTAAAGTATTTTTATTATCATTTTGCCTAAACAAATTTTTCCTATGTTATTTTCTTCAGCAGTTTTTTTGGATCTCCTTGACTAAGCTGTTGACTTGCTTTTTATGTTTTCCCTACATCTCCCTCATTTCTCTTCCCAATATTTCTTCTACCTCCATTACTTGATTTTCAAAATTGTTTTTGAGCTCTGAAATAGCCTGAAACCAATTTTGATATTTCTTGGAGAATTTAGATGCAGAAGCTGGAACTTTTTCCTCTTCTGAGTGTTTGTGTGTGTGTTGGTCCTCCATGGGATCAAAGCAACTGGGGTCAGGTACTTTTTTTCTGTTTATTCATTTCCCCAGCCTATGCCCTTGTTTTGGAGTGCTTCCCGATCTTTTGAGTGCTATCGGGACACCACTGCACAAACCTTAGTTCCTTTAAGGTCTTATGTGAGCTCTGACTGCTCTTTGGACTTTGTGTGACCACAGACACACCACTCTGCCCTGGAGCTGTGAGGAGGGTCCCTACTTTATGCCAATGGAGGGTCCCAGACTGTGACCAGGGTCTTAAAATGGACAAAGTACAAAATTCCTGTCCCTGGGCCAGAGGAGAGATTTCGATAGTCTCCCCCCAACCCCCTTACCTTCCATGGGATGAGTGCTCTAGAAGCTGCTACCTGGAGGCTCCCTGCTGGGAAGATCTGTGGGCCTGCTTCCCTTTCCTGGGATCTGGACTGTGCTGATGACTATGGCTACACTGAGGAGGACCACACTGCAGAGGGCCACAGAGGTTGGTCTGGGCTTCAGGTTGGCTCTGGCAGAGGTTTACCCACTGATCTTCCAAGTTGTGTTTGGTGTTCTCTGGGTTGCAGGTCAGGAAATTGCTTCTGCTGCCAGAAGCCCAGGCACCCAGTGGGCTATTCCCAGAAGACTGGAGCTCCAGCTCGATATTCCTGGTTATGCTGCCACCTCCTCCACCCCCTGTGAAACAGAGCTTTACCAAAATCTTCCAGGTTACCTTGGGCTGGAGAATTGTCTAACTGGAAATTTCTATGAGTTCTGTCTGTCAAAAATTTAGTTAGAGCCATAATTTTAAGGTTTGGGGAACATTTTGGAGAGAACTCCTAGGATAGTTTCTTCTCATGCAACCATCTTTGCTCTCCCCCCTCCTTTTAATTCCTTTTAAATAAACAAAAGTGTACTTATATCTGTATTCAGACACCATTAGCTCTTTCTCCAGGGATGGAAAGTATTCTTTACTATATCTCAGAATTGTTTTGAACTTCTGAAAATAGCTAAATCGTTCACAGTTGATCATCTTACAATATTGCTGTAACTTATACTCATGCAAGTTTGTCCCGGCTTTACTGAGAGAATCCTGCTCATCATTTATAAAAAGCAGAATAGAAATTCATCATAATGACATACTACAATTTGTTCAGTCAATCCTCAACTGATAGGCATCCCCAAAATCTCCAGTTTCCTGTCACCAGAAAAGAAAGCTATGAATATTCTGATACATATTGGGACTTTTCCTTCTTATTTTTCATCTCTTCTGAAATACAGACCTAGTAGTGGCAAAGGACATAAATGTTTTGTGGTTCCTTTTGGGTATAGTTCCAAATTACTCTTCAGAATGGTTGAAACATTTCAACAATGCATTGATGTATCATTGCATCCCCTCCAACATTTGTCATTTTCCCTTCCTGGCCTATTGGTCAATCTGATAGGTATAAGGTACTGTCTCAGACTTGTTCTAATCTGCATTTATTCAATCAGTAGTGAGACAGAACATATTTTAAATATTTCCATAGATAACATTGATAAACTCATTAGCAAACATCATAATTTTTTATTATTTATTAATTGCGTAAGACTCATTTTTTATGAATTTGACTCAGTTTTCTATGTTTGAGAAATGAGGCTTTCATCAGAGAAACTTGTTTCAACATTTCCCTCCCACAATTACTATTGTAACTGTATTGCCTTCCATTCTATTTCCCTGAACCCTGTTTATTGTAGCATTTCTTTCCTTTCATACTGCCCCTCCTCAAAAATGTTTTGCTTCTGAGTACCCTTACCAGTCTGCCCTCGCTTCTATTAATGCTCCATTTGTTTTCTCTGAATCCATTGCCCTCCTATTTGCCTGTATGGTAAGTTAGATTTCTATAGCCAATTTATTGTGCATATTATTCCCTGTCTAAGCCAATTCTTATGAGAGTAAAGCTAACTTACTCTCTTTTACTTCTTCCATCATCCATTTCACTGAAAATATTTTGTCTTGCCTCTTTTATGTGAAATAATTTACCCCCTTTATCCCACTTTCCCTTTCTCCCAGTACATTTCTCTCTATGTCTCAGCTCCATTGTAATACATTATTTGTTCATACTCAACTCTCACCTATACCCAATCTATTTATACTCCTCCTAACTACCCTAACAAATGAGAAAGTTTGTAGGAGTTAATATCATCTTCCCATGCAGGAATAAAAACAATTTAACATCATTAAATACCTTATGATTTCCCTTTTCTATTTACCAGCAGAATAGTTCATCCATTTCTAAGAAGGCAGCATTTAATTCCATCAAAAGTAAAGTCCAAGGGAAGTTTAGAGAGTGGCATAATTCTTAGCTCAGTAAGATGCAAGAGGAAATTCAATTTTATGGAGATAGAAACAATCCAAAATGTTTGGTTGTTTATGGGTCAAAAGGTTATTATGGATTATTTATGGGTCAAAGACCTATGCTGATGGAGTCACATTGATTAGTGAGAGGTACATGATCCCTTTTTAATATATTTTTATTTTTTTTTAATTTTTGCAAGGCAATGGATTTAAGTGACATTCCCAAGGTCACACAGCTAACTAACAATGAAATTTTTGATACCCAGTTTGAACTCAGGTCCTCCTGATATCAGGGTCAGGGCTCTATTCACTTAGTCACCTACCTGCCCCAAGGGATGTGGTCCTAGAGAGACAGCCTGAACACTTACATAGTGTTCTTAATGGACCATCATCAGTCAACACAGAAGCAACTGACCTTTTACCTCAAGTTTATTAATCAGTCCCCAGCTGAAGTTCTAGCTGAAGAAGTTTTGAATGTTATTACATTACTGTAATGTGCAAATCACCTGGTGCTTATTCTTTTCCAGTTGAGATCTATAAGGCAGGGGGTCCTTTGTTCATCCAAAAATTGACTGAATAACCAGACTGCTAGTAAATTCTTCAACTTGAAAAGACAACAAGGCAAGCCCAAAGCGAGGGATGGTTGGTATATGATCTTCCATTTGTAGATGATTGTGCACTCAATGCAGCCTCTGAAACTTAGATGCAAAAAAGTATTCATTGATTCTCTGCTTTTTGCCAGTTTTGGCCTAACAGGAAACATCAAGAAAGACATCAACCAGCACCAAACCATCCATATGTCAAACCATCAATTACAGCAAATGTAGGAGTTTTGAATACTGTGGCTGAGTTCACTTACCTTGGCAGTGTACTTTACAGGGAGGTACATATTGAGAATGAGTTTGACACATGCATTGTCAGAGCTAACTCATTATTTGGAAGTCTATGAAAGAGAAGAGACCACCAAACCAAAAGTCTACAGAGTCATTGTGCTGACCTCATTGATGCATGCCTATGAAACTGGACAGTCTATGAACATTATATCAGGAAATTTAATTGCTTCCATTTAAATTGTTTTAAGATGATTCTGAAGATCTCCAGACAGGAAGAGACATTTAAGTTCTTTCTCCTGTTAAACCACCAAGCATTCAAACATTACAAAAGAGAGTACAACTACAATGGATTGATGATGATGGTTTTAGAATGCCAAACGTATGCTTGTCGAAAAAGATTATTTTATGGAGAACTCACACAGGGCATAATTTGAGAGTAAATACCCAGGTTTCACATGAACTATTTTTAACTGACCTGTGGTAGAGCATTCCAACCTTGTATTGGTCTGATTAGCCACAATCAAATACACTCTAATTTCTAACTAATAAAGTGTTATCATTTTGAACAAGAACCTACCAATCACCTTTTTAGGTTTCACTTGAGTGTTATATATTTGAAGATCAAATTTTCTGTTTAGCTTTGGTCTTTACATCAGGAAAGGTAGAAAGTCCTGAATTCATTCCATATTTTCCCTTGAAAGAACATGCTCAATTTTGTTGGATGATTGATTCTTGATTGTAATCTAATTTCCTTTGCATTCTGCAATTTCATATTCCAAACTTTACAATCCTGTAATGTAGAAGGTCTTAATCACCCATGTGATCATGACTGGGACTCCTTCAAAATTAAGTACTGCTTTCTGGCTGCTTGTTGTATTTTCTCTTTGACTAGACAGTTCAGAACTATGGCTGTAATATTCCTGAAAGTTTTCATTTTGGGATCTCTTTCAAGAGGTGATTGGTGGATTCTTTCAATTACTATTTTATTCTCAGTTTCAAAAATATCAGGGCAGTTTCCTTGATAAGTTCTTTGGAGGTGATATCTAGTCTATTTTTAATGATAATGGGTTTCAAGTGGTCTAACTAATAATTTTTAAAATTATTTCTCATAAATCCATTTTCTAGGTCACTTGTTTTTTCCAAAGAGATTTTTCACATATCCTTCTAGTTTTTATTCTTTTCGTTTTATTTTATTGTCTTTTGACTTCTCACAAAGTGATTAGCTTCCCTTTGCTCAGTTCATTATTCTAAAGACTCATTTTCTTCATTGAGCTTTTGTATCTTCTTTTCCATTTGATCAGTTCTTCCTTTTAAAGCCTTCTTCTCCTCATTGTCTTTTTGGATTTTTTTTTCCATTTGATCCAGTTTGCTTTTTAAAATGTTATTTTCTTCAGTATTGGAGTCTCTTTCATTTACTGCTGACTCAATTTTCATGATTTTCCCACATTGCTCTCATTTTTCTTCCCAATTTTTCTTCTATCTACCCTACTTGATTTTAAAAAACTATTTTGATCTCTTCCATGTATGAGTCCAATTCATATTTTTCTTGAAGACTGAATATAGAAGTTTTGACTTTGTCTTCTGAGTGTATATTTTGATCTTCTTTATCACCATAGTAACTTTCTATAGTCAGATTTTTTTCTTCTTTTGCTGTTCATTTCTCCAACCTGTCACTTGATTTTACCTTTTTGTTAAGGTAGGATACTGTTTCTAGGCTTCTATCCCCAAATTTTTGCAGCTGTCTTTAGAAATACATCTAGTTTTCAATTCTTCCAAGATAGCATGACCAAAGGAGAAGCTTTTACACCTCTTCTGTGCTGTACTATGGTTTGTGAGTGACAACAAACACTCCTTTTTGCCATGGAACTGTGATGTAGGTCCCCTTTCTCCTGGGTCAATAAGTTCCATTATGCTGCTATTCCTTCCCTTCCCTGGATTGTGACCCACAATTAAGACCTATATGTGTGTATGAGCAAGCAAATAAGTTCTACTTCAGTGACAGCAAAGAGACTCCTATAATCTCCTTTTGATCTCTCTCTACTGTTTGTGGGCTGAAAACTTCAGGAGAAGCTGCCACTGCTGATTCAGGGATTACCAAGGGCTGATTCAGGGATTACCAAGGGCTGATTCAGGGATTACCAAGGGCTGATTCAGGGATCCCAAGGACTGCTTCAGGTCTTCTGGAGACAGATCTAGGCTACTGAGATCTGTGCTGGACTGTGTTCCTCTCTTATCTGGTACAGCAGACTTTTCCTGCTGACCTTTCAAGTTGCCCTTAGTAGAATCTGGAATGAGAATTTGTGCCTACTCAAACTAAAGAATTTTTATTGATTCTGGCATATAATATTTATTGGTGTCATATTATGAAAAAGTTGCATTTATATTTATGATTTTCTACATTTGATTATGATGCCTTTATGAGCTAATATATGGTCACTTTTTATGCAGATGCCATATACTCTGGAGAAGAAGCTACAATTCCTATCTTCTTTTAATTTTCTCCAGTGATCTTTCCTATCTAAATTTAAAAAAATATATATTTACCTTAATTTCCTTGTTATCTATTTTGAGCTCAGATTTATCTAATTCTAAGAGAGAGAGAGAGAGAGAGAGAGAGAGAGAGAGAGAGAGAGAGAGAGAGAGATTAAGGTTCCCCACAGATATATTTTTTCCCATCTGTGTCTACCTGTAAAAAGGAAACATAGCAAAACTTTAATAATGGGAAATCTCAATCTCCCTCTCTCTGAACTAGATAAATCTAACAACAAATTAAACAAGAAGGAATCTAAGGAGTTGAAGGAAATTCTAGAAAACTTAGATATGATAGACCTCTGGAGAAAACTTAATGAGGATGGAAAAGAATATAGCTTTTCCTTGGCAGTACTTGGCACCTAACCCAAAATTGATCATGTACTTGGACAATAAAACCATATAATCTAATGCAGAAAGGCAGAAATAATAAATATATACTTCTCAGACTGTGATGTAATAAAATATAATGAGGGGACATGAAAAGATAATTAAAAGATTATTGGAAATTAAATAATTTTATCTTAGATAATAGATGTATCAAACAGAAAATAATAGAAATAAACAATAATTGTATTCAAGAAAATGTTACTAATAAGACACGCAAAAATTTATGAGAAACAGCGAAAGTAGTTTGTTTTTTTTTTTAGATTTTTGCAAGGCAAATGGAGTTAATTGGCTTGCCCAAGGCCACAAAGCTAGGTTATCAGTAAGTGTCTGAGACCGGATTTGAACCCAGGTACTCCTGACTCCAGGGGCGGTGCTTTATCCATTATGCCACTTAGCTGCCCCTAGCAAAGGTAGTTTTGAGGGAAAATTTTATATCTCTAAATGCCCATATGAATAAAATAGTGAAAGACAAAATCAATTAATTGGATATGTAGCCAAAAAAATTTAGAAAAACAGCTAATTAAAGATTCCTAATTAAATACCAAATTAGAAATACTGAAAATCAAGGGAGAGATTAATAAAATTGAAAACAAGGAAACCATTGATCTCCTAAATAAAACTAAGAATTGGTTTTATAAAAAGCCAATAAAATAGAGAAACCTTTGGTTAATCTAATTATACAAAAAGAAAGAAGATAGCAAAATTACCAGTATCAAAAATGAAAAGTGTGACCTAACCACCAATTACAAAGAAATTAAAGAGATAATTCAGAGCTACTTTCCCAAATTGTATGCCAATAACTTGGATAACCTGAGTGAAATGGATTAATATTTACAAAAATACAAACTCCCCAGATTAAGAGAAGAAGAAATAAATTACTTAACTCCATTTCAGAAAAAGAAATTGAAACTACCAATAAACTCCCTTAGAAAAAATTCTCCTGTTCCAGATGGATTTACAAATAATTTCTAGCAAACATTTAAGTAAAAATTTACTCCCATTTTTCATAAACTATTTTAAAAAATAAGAGAGGAAGGATTTCTGCCCATCTCCATTTTTGACACCAAAATGGTACTGATACCTAAACCAGGAAAAAGCAAAACTGAGAAAGGATATTATAGATCAATCTCCCTAAGGAATATTGTTGCAAAAATCTTAAATAAAATTTTAGCAATGAAACTACAGTAAGTTATTACTAAGATAATACACCCAAGATAGGGTAGAATTTATACCAGGTAAGCAGGGATTGTTCAACATTAGGAAAACACTCAATATAATTAAACATATCAATTGCAGAACCAAAAGAAATCATATTGAAAGTTGAGGGGATGCCCATCAATTGGGCAATGGTTGAACAAATTGTGGTATACAAATTTTATGGAATACCATTGTTCTATAAGAAACCATAAATAGTCAAACTCTTGAGAAGCATGGAATGAGTTACAGGATCTGATAGGGAGGGAAGGGAGCAGAAGCAAGAGAACAATGTATATATTAATAGCAACGTTGTGAGATGATCAACTTTAATGAATGCAGCTACACTCAGCAGTTCAGAGAGCTAGGTCAACCTTATTAGACTGGCTAAAGACAATGCTATCGCCACCCAGAGGAAGAAAAACAAAATGAAACAAAACAACCACAAAAATCATTAGAATATGATGAACACTACATTAACTTTTCAAAAAATATCCCTTATGCATATCTTTCCCTTAATCATAATTCCTCATATAAAAAATGACCATAAACACGTTTAATGCAAATGTGTATGTACAATATTATCCTGACTATTTACCACTGAGGGGAGAGAAGGTAGAAGGAAATTAATTATAATTGTAACTTAAAAATATACATATGCATACGGATGAATGTTGAAAAAAATTTATAACATGCATTTGAAAAAATAAAATATCAATAAAATATTATACACATTAACAGCAACATCATGAGATGAATAATATGGTGCATACAGCTTCTCTCAGAAGTTCATTGATCCAGGACAACCCTGAGATACCTGTTATGGAAAATGCCATGCACATCCAGAAAAAACCAAACCAAAAAATCCAACCAAACAAACAAATAAGAACCTAAGGAGACTGAGTGCAAAGGAAAGCATACTATATTCACCTTATAAAATTCCTTTTATTATTTTTCTTTCTTTTTCATTTTTCTCCAGAGTTCTAATTCCTCTTCAAAACATGGCTAACATGGAAATATGTTAAACAGGATTGTACATGTACATCTTATATCAGGTTGTTTGCTGCCATGAGGTAGGATTAGGGAATATAGAGTTTGAAATAATATAGAACTCAAAAACTTGCAAAAAGATGATATTAAAAAGAACTTTTTAGCTGTGTGGCCTTGGGCAAGCCGTTTAACCCCATTTGCCTTGCAAAATCTAAAAAAACCAACAACTTTTACATGTAATTGGAAAAAAATAATTTTTTTTAAAAGTATGCCCCCCAAAGCTATAAAACTGTGCATACCTTTCGATTCAGCAATACCATTATTAGATCTGTATCCCCAAAAGGTTATAAAGAAAGGGAAAAGGACCTTTGTAAGTAGGTCTTTTTTGTGATGGAAATTGGAAACTGAGGGATGGAAAATGATTACCATCAATTAGGAAATGCTTAAAGTTGTGGTATATAATTGTAATGGAATACCATATCTCTAAGGAGTTATCAGCAGGTGAATTTCAAAACAATATGGAAAGACTTACATGTATTGATGCTGAATGAAGTGAGTAAAATCTACAGAACATTTTTTACAGAGTAATAGCAATTTTGTTTAATGATAATTATGATAGACTTAGCTCTCATCTTCAGTACAATGATTAAAGAAGATTCCAAAGTCTCATCATGGGAAATACTACCTGCAGAGAAAGAACTATGGAATCTGAATGCAGGTAGAAGCAGACTACTTTCAATTTTTTGCCTTTTTTCTCCTGATTTTCCTCTTTTTTTTCCTGTCTTATTTCATAATGCAACTAATGTTCAAATATGCTTGGCAAGATTGAACATACATAACCTTTATCAGATAACTTGCTATCTTGGGGAGGGGGGAGGAGAGGGAAGGAAGGAAAGAAATTTGGTGCTAAAAATCTTACAAAAAATGAATGTGAAAAAGTATATAAAACTGGAAGAATATAGTAAAATTGTAATCTTTATGTCCTATGAGTCAAACATCCTTACTGCATCTGTTCATAAAATTCCTGCATGTAATTCAAAACAGATTAAAGAGTAAATAATATTTAGCCAAAAAACTCAAGTATAGAAATGTGGTTTTCTAAATCAACATGCTCAACCTGTATATAAGTTAGTGGGCCCTTTTTCCTATTTCCTTTTAAGACCATTTTCCTATTATCAAATAATGACTCACATTCCATTGACTAAATAATCATACTGTCCAAATCCTTTCATTTTATTGATATGGAAATTGACCTTAAAACAGGAGAAAGGGCTTGTATGAGATAACACAGCTACCAAGTAGGAACCCTGAAACTAGAAAACAGTTCTTCTGTGATGAAGCACCATGTTCTTGTCACATTACATTCAGTAGGGCATAATGACTTTCTATGTGTACAGATTTTATTCTTTCATACAAACATATGTATATATACATATATATGTGTATTTCTACACATACATATATGGAACATGATGTTTGAAGTATTATTATAAATCATAATCAATAATAAAATAGGGCATACACATAACAGACATGAGACATTGAATATATCTGAATGAGTGAATGATTGATTCCATATCAATAATTGAATATGATGTGAAGTAAGGAATACCAATTAAACCATTGTTTTAGACAAGACTATGTGTATATGTGTTATTTTTCTAATCCCATCTGAATCATAGGATCAAATAGTGAAAGTTCAAGCCTTAGTTCTATTAAGTTTTTAACCTAGTTATCCTTCCTAATGCACTATTTAAAGTGTCATTTAACCAACCAATGATAATGGGAAATTCATTCTGCTCATTATTTAAAGTCTTCCTCCCACAAAAGCTCTTTAAGTTGTTCAGTTCTACACATTTTCTCGTTTTTTTTTTCTTCTCTAATCTGCATCTTCACTTCCCACCCCTATGCACTCATATCTTCTCTTTCTTACATTAGCACTTGTGTTGAAAAATGATGCTTATCTTGTGGTATTTTTTCTGAGTATATCAATTCCTTTATAGAAGACTCAAGAGCTGATCTTTTCCTCTATTTACATTTTATTATCCAAATTGAAATTGAATGGATATCACCATAATGAAAGAATATTTGGTTACATCTGAAATAAAATATAACTAGATTAAATAACATTATGAACAAGAGACTAAGCAAACTGCATTAGATAGATTTAAACAGATAGATTCAGAAAGAAATAGCTGTACATGTATGTATGCATGTGTGAGTATCCTACACTCCTTTGAGCTGCTTCAATTCTTCCTTCCTCATAGAGTGCAGCACCCTCACTGGTGAGGCATGACATACTGGGTGTGTGTCTCCCATGCTGTATAATTAATTCTAAAGTTCTTCAATGAGACCTTTAGGATGTCTTAGTATCGCTCCTTCTGACCACCTAGTGAGCACTTGCCCTGTGTGAGTTCTCCATAAAAGAGTTTTAGCATTCTATCACTATTGCTAGCCTATTGTATTTGCACTCTCTGTAGTCATGTTGAAATGTTAGGTAATTTAACTCAAGAAAGGAGCTCAGTGTCTGGTGTCTTCTCCTGCCGGGTGATCTTCAGAATCTTTCTGAGACAATTTAAATGGAAGTGATTCAATTTTCTGAAATGGCACTGCTAGACTGTCCTGGTTTCACAGTCTATAGCAATGAGGTTGGCCCAAGGACTCTGTAGACCTTGAGGTTGATAGTTAATCTAACACTTCTTCTTTCCAAGTAAGGATGAGAAGGAGATCAGCAACCATATAGATGACAATGCTTTGCAAATTTATGGACCTTGAGAAGTAGATATTAAAACAGCAGGATGAAAAAGTCTAAAGTTTGGAACGTACTCCACCAACACCAAGCCCTAGTGGTGAGCAGATCCCAACTATAATATAAAGTTCAAAATCAAAAAATAGACTGAAAAAATAAGCCATTTGACTCTATCAACATATTCCCTGTAATATCTTTTTTGACCAGTTGTCTGTTTAATCTCTCTGAGAGGTAAGAGTTCCAACAATGACTGCTTCTGCTGCTGTAGTGCTACTTAATCCTACTGCAGTGGCAGTTGTTGTCGCAGCTTCCAACCCCCCCCCCCCACAGCTGTCACTGGGCACTGTGCTCTAGGCCACCACTCTAGCCAGTATCACAGAACTCTCTTCCAGCCCACTAAGTTGTCTCAGGCTAGAAAAAATGCCCTTAACCTTTTGTTGTCTATACTATTCCAGAATTCAATTTTACAGTTATTTTAAAGAAAATATTGGGAGAATTCAGATAAAATGGTCCCTCTACCATCTTGACTCTACATAATTTAAAGATCATGCCCCCAAACTTTCTTTTTTGCTTTTGCTTTTTTTCTCCTTAATATAGCATAAAAGTGAAAACCAAGACACACATCCTAGCATTACTACATGTAAAAAATTTCTTTTCTTATTTTTTTTAATGTTGGTTAGAGACCCGAGTATATTATAGATAAATTCCAGAGCTCCCAAGTCAAGGAGAAAATTGTGCAATAATCCATAAAGAAACCTTTCAAATTCATTAGAGTCACAATCAGGGTCACACAAGATTTAGCAGCAACCAAAATACATTTAAATTATTTTCTAGAAGGTAGAGGAGCTAGGATTGCATCTAAGAATAATATACCCAGAAAAACTGAATATGATCATTCAGGGGCATGAGGGGAGGGGAGGAAGCTGGACCTTTAATGGAATAGAGTACTGTCAGATATTCTTGATGAAAAGACCAAAGGAGAATAGAAAATTTGACATGTAAACATGACTCAAAAGAAGCATAAAAAAGGAAAATATGAAAAAAGAAATCACAAGGGAATTAATGTTAATTTGTTTATATTTTTATATGAGACCATAATGTAACTGCTATGCATTGTATCAAGATTAAGGTATAAGAAAGAGTCTATTAAGACAGTGGCATAGATGTAATATGATTATATTGAGATGATACCAAATAAAGAATGGAAGGATGAGGGGCAGTTAGATGGCACAGTGTATAGAGCACCGGCCCTGGAGACAGGGTGACCTGAGTTCAGATCCAGTGTCAGACTCTTAATAATTAACAAATGATGTGACCTTGGTCAAGTCACTTAATCCCATTGCCTTGCCAAAAACAAAAAAACAAAAAAAAAAAGAAAATTAAAAATTTAAACAAAAAAAATGGAAGGATGAGAAAGAGATGCATTAGAAGACAGGGAAGGGAGAGGAATAATGGGGAGGGGAATATCTCACATATAAGAGTCATTCAATGAAATGTGTTTATAATGTTAAGGAGAATGAGGAGGTAATACTTTATCCTCACTTCATCTGAACTGGTTCAAAGAGGAAATGTATCTCAGATTGTCCAAGATCTTTGAACTACTGAGAGGAGCTGCATCCATCATAATTTATCATCTAAAAATGTTAATGTGTATATGTTCTCTTGGTTCTGCTCAGTTCACTTAGTGAAGTGCATTTTTCAAAATGTCATACATTACCTCTCTGAACAATCATAATCCTTCATATTTCATAATATGAAAAAATATTTTTGTGTATATATGTATGTACATATATTTGTAGCTCCATGTGCATTCATATGTATGTATGTGTGTATTGTAGATTTATTATTAAATTGTAAGGACTAAAATGTGAGTGACTATCTTCTTTAATCCATTTTTTAATGTGCCTAAACACTAGGTACTTAATAGGCATATTAAGAATACTTTTTGAACTTGATTTCTCACTATGCCTTTCTTACTTTCATTTCTTCTCCCTCCCTCCCTCCCATATTCCTTTCCTCCTTTGTTATTCCCTCTCTAACCTCCTTATTCCTTCCTTTTCTCAACACCCTCTTCTCTTCTCTCTCATTTTTCTCCCCTCTGCTTCCCTCTTTTTCCTCACTTTTCTTATCCTCATTTCTCTGTAATCTGCTTGCAATTTGCTTTCCATAGTCACAGAACTGAAATATTAAAAAAAAAACATTCCTTAAGTCACACAGTTATAGAGGACCAAATGGCACCTCTTTCTCCTCCTAATCCAACCTATACCTAAAGAAATCTCCTATTATAAGCATAATAGATAAGTAATCATTCATTCTCTGTCTGAAGAAATACAAAGAGGGGGCTACCTACCAACTTTTGAAGGAGGTCATTTTACTTTCTCACATTAAGCCTAAATTTACAATCTCTGAAACTTTCATGGATAGTTTCTGGGGCTAAACAAATCAAGGTAGATCCCACCCCTACATGACATAGCATAGTAAGTCAATCATAGTTGATCTATGTATAATTTTGCTGTTAGTGTGTAAAATATTCTAGCTCTATTCACCTCATTTTGTATCAGTTTACGTAAGTTTTTCTAGGTTTTTCTGAAAGCTTCAAGCTTATCATTTCTTATGGTACAATATTATTTCATTATAATCACATACCATAGCTTTCTCAGTCACTCCCCACTTGATAAACATCCACTCAATTTTAAATCCTTTGTTAAAATTTGCATTAATTTCTAACAATATTTTAGAGTTGCTCCTTTTTTCATAATTTGCTAATAATTAAACATAGATTTCCATCTCTTCTTTTTCCTTCATTTGCTTTTCATAACTTGTGTATTTCCTATTTTTGTTAGCAAAAATGCATTTTACTATAAACAGATTTTCCTCTGTGTTTCCACTAAATTTATTCATTGGACCAACAAAATAGAATCAATAAGTGGATTCCACTTTTTTCAAAAATAGTCGTTTTATGGCTATGATAAGAAGAAAAAAATGTATTTTCTTTATTTATGATTATATTTAGCTTTATTTTCTTCATTTGAAAACTGTCTGCTCATATCCTTTGAGCATTTAGCAATTGTGGAATTATTAATTTGTGACCTATACATTTTAGAAATTATGCTTTTATCAGAACTCCTAGTTGTCAAGATTGTTTCCCAGCTTTCTGCTTTCCTTCTAATTTTGGAATAATTGATTTTATTAGTGCAAAAACGTTTTAATCTAATATAGTCAAAACCATTCATTTTGCAGTTTATAATGTGTTCTAATTCCTGTTTGTTCATACATTTATCTTCTTTCTATAGAACTGATAGAGTATTTCTTGCTCTATTCATTTATCAATTGTATTGCTCTTTATGGATAAATCTTTACCCATTTTGACCTTATTTTGGTTTAGGGTGTGAAAATGCAGTTCCATGCCTAGTTTTGCCAGACTATTTTCCAGTTTTCCCCACAATTTTTATGAAGTAGTGAGTTCTTATCCTAAAAGCTGATGTCTTTGGGTTCATGAAATAATACATTCCTGTAGTAATTTACTGTGATTTCTTTTGAACATATACTAAGTCACACATACATTACTCTATTTCTTAACCAGTACCAGGCAGTTTTGATTACTGCTGCTTTATAGTATAGCTTTAGATATGGTAGAGCTTCACTACCTTCCTTTACAATTTTTTTTATCAGTTCCATTTCTATTCTTACCCTTTTGTTGCTCCAGATTAATTTTGTTACTATTTTTTCTGTGTCAGTAAAGCAGTAATTTGGTAGTTTGATTAGTATGGCACTGAATAAGTAATTTAATTCGTGTAAAATTGTCATTATTATTATTATATTAGCTCAATCATGAGCATTTGACATTTTTCCAAGTATTTACATCTGTCTTTATTTGGACAAGAAGTGCCTTATAATTGTGTTTATACAGTTTCTTTGCATAATTTAGGAGATAGATTTCCCAAGCACTTAATGTTGTTATAGTTATTTTAAATGGAATTTCTCTTTCTATCTCTTGCTCTTAGGCTTTGTTATTCCCATATAGAAATGTTGATGATTTATTTGTGTTTATTTTATATCCTGCTACTTTGCTGAATTTGTTAATTGTTTCAAATAGTTTTTTTAGATTATTTTTTAGGTTCTCTAATTATACCATCAAATCATTTGCAAAGAGTGAATGTTTTGATCCCTCATTGCCAATTCTGATTCCTTCAATTTCTTGTTCTTCTCTTATTGCTACTGCTATCATTCCTAATACTATATTGAATAGTAATGGTGATAATGGGCATCCTTGTTTCACCCCAATTTTATTGGAAATGACTAGATGGATAATTATCAATCCTGAAAGGGATGTGGGAAATCTGGGACACTAATACATTGTTGGTTGAGTTGTGAACTCATCCAACCTTTCTGGAGAGCAATTTGGAATTATGCCTAAAGGGCAACACAAATGCATATATCTTTGGATCCAGCAATACCACTACTGGGTCTATACCCTGAACTGGTTATGAAAAAGGGAAAAAACATCATTTGTACAAAAATATTCAAGGCAGCACTGTTTATGGTGGCAAAGAATTGGAAATTAAGAGAATGTCCTTCAATTGGGGAATGGCTTAACAAACTGTGCTATAGATATGTCATGGAACACTATTGTTCTATTAGAAACCAGGAGGGATGGGAATTCAGGAAAGCCTTGAAGCATTTGCACAAGTGATGCTGAGCTTGATGAATAGAACCAGAAAAACATTGTACACTATAATGGCAACATGGGGGTGATGATCAGTGCAACAATCAGGCACAATTTTGGTATATCTGTGATGGAGAATACCATTTGTTTCCAGAGAAAAAGTTGTGGAGTTTGAACAAAGACCAAAGACCTTTAATTTAAAAAAGAAAAAATGACGTTATCTTATTATATAATTTTGCTATCTCTTATACGTTATTTTTTTTTCCATTAAGGATATGATTTCTTTCTCATCACACTCATCTTAGATAAATGTATACCATGGAAACAATGTAAAGACTAACAGACTGCCTTCTGTAGGGGGTGAAGGGAGGGAAGCAAGATTGGGGGAAAATTGAAAACTTAAAATAAATAAATTCTTTCTTTAAAAAAAAGCAAATGGGGGTGGCTAGGTGGCACAGTAGATAAAGCACTGGCCCTGGAGTCAGGAGTACCTGAGTTCAAATCTGGCCTCAGACACTTAATAATTACTGAGCTGTGTGGCCTTGGGAAAGCCACTTAACCCCATTGCCTTGCAAAAACCTAAAGAAAAAGGAAATGCTCTGAGTTTATTCCAATTACACATAACATTTGTTGATGGTTTTAGATAGATTCTATTTATTATTTTAAAAAATCTACTTTCCAAACTTTACCTTCTAAGGGTTGGAACTTGTGCTTTTTTTATTTGAGACAGTATTTGAAGGCCCAGAATTCCTCCTAGGAGTCAAAACTAGAAATTTTAAAAATAATAAATAAAAAAAAATTCTGCATCTGTAAACATTACAATTTCTAGTTGACCTTTAGAGCAAGATGGTACTCAAAAGATGATTTAGTCCCAAACCATCATGTTACAAAGAAGGAATTGAGGATAGGATAGGTGAAGTGATTTGGGTTACAGATTGTCAGATCATCTATTGAAAGTCTTTGTAAGGGAAAAAAATCTCTAATGTAACTTTATAAAAGTAAATGACAGAACAAGGATATGACTACATATCTCCCAACTCAAAGTTCATCAATCATTTTCACTGTCAAAGTGGCAATGGCCATACTCAAATCACGTTCCCAGATTTCCAGGCTGGTGGTCTTTGTGCTAGGTTTCCCTGTCTCTCAGGAGAAACACTTAATTCTATGCACATTAGTTTAACTGAAGATATTGAGCTCATGTTAGAGACTTTAGTTTGCTATGTTCAGAGGTAGATCATAATCTCCAACTTGCTAGCAGGTCTGATAGAAAGTGTTACCCAGTTCTAAAAATTTTGTCATTATTTTAAACATAGAAATAGAAGTATAACTTGCCTCTAAATGTTGTTTTGAGATCTAAATAAATTCATCAGTATAGACTACTTTGCAAAATACTATGCTATGTCAATATTTGCTATTATGATTATTATTGAGAGAAAAAAATTAAGACAATACAGTTTGAGAAGGAAGGGGAGTGTGGAGATATAGAATAGTAACATCAGGACCCTGAAGCAGGGGAAGGTTCTGAGTATTCAAGGATATACAACAAAAATGGTTAGAACGAGATATGGAAAAGCATCAAAATCTGCCTTTCTCAATTTTGATAATAACCAACCCAGGGCATCTGTACTGGTTTGTTTAAGTGCTGTGGAATACTGAATGTTTTCTCATCTGAAATGTTTCACTTCATGGCCATTCTCAAAAATCATCCTTCTTCCTGGCTCCCCAGTGACCTCTGCTTCAGATTGCATTTATCCAACAGTGCAAAGCTATGTTGGATGACACAGCTAATGTGATGTGACTGCCCTAACACAAACCAATGGGATGCATCCAGATGAAGTAACATGGACGGTGACAACGTTCCTCCTGGGACAATCACACAGTTAAACCGTAAATGGGCCTTGTATTGGCCAACCTTCCTGGGAACAGAGTGTTCTTTGGACTGTGGAAGGTTAGCACAGCCAAATGGCTCTGTTTCCCAATACTAAGCTATCTATGCTACCCAGAGAGGAAAGCTTTACTAACACAAAATAGAGAATAAAGCATTTAAACAAGGTTCTGCCTACTGAATTTTCCTCAAATACTTCTGGGCTTAAAATTGATAACCATTTAGAAAGGGAGTTTTTAATAATTGCAGCTAGAGAGAGTGAGATATCTTTTTGGGCTCATGTATCACTGGTTGTAAGGTAAGCCAGGTCAATCAGATCATTCTAAGACTTAGATGTAATCAGAAAAACGGATGACTGCAAAAAAAAGGAGAGTGAACACATAAAGGGTAGGAGGGGGAAAAAGAGAAAAAAACAGAAGAATTATCAAAACCAGTAATATTTGCTGAGAGAGTACTACATGTATTACAGGGCATAAATACAATACTTTGAGGGCTCCTTCCAGCTCTGGAATTCCAGTGTATTTTTGTTGGATTGTATTTTTTCTGTCATTGTTTGTTTCCCTCATTTATTCCAGAAAAATGATTTCATCTGTCTAAGAAAAGCCTGACATGGCAATTTCTCTTCTTGCAGTAGATTGGCAATTAATCTGCAATTTATAGGTCTCAGAGAATTGTTTTGGAACTCAGAATGTAAACAACTTGCCTGGAATAACACAAAGATTATCTTGAGTGTGGGGTTTCTCAACTTTACAGCTTGACCTTATCTACTCTGGTCCAGTAGTTCTAAGTCAGAGGTGCTATGGGAGTCAGACTCAAATCCTCTGATTCCAATCTTAGGTTTGTTTCCACCATACCTGGCTGCCTCATGCTCTACTGGTCCTTGTTCAGGCAATATCTAGATAAATTTGCTTACTTATACGTGTACATTTTATACATAATACTGATAAACTGGAGCATATCCAGAATGAGAAGGTTAACATGCAGAGACATTTCCCAAATGTGACATGAACCTCAATTGATAGAACTCAATATTTAATGCAGAGAAGGTTAAGTGTGTGGTATAAAAAACTGAGTTAGAATATTTGTTTGGCTTTGATGTGACAGAAGGATTAAAATAATTATTTTATTTTAAGGGGCAGAATTAAGAGGAATGTTAGGAGATTTAATGTAACAAGATATTTTAGGAAGTGTTTAGATTTTCTTCAGAAGTTAGATAAGCCCCTTTTAGGGATATGGTAGTAGAGATTCCTGAACAAATATGGGTTGCATTCTCTTATGCATTTCTCTGATTACATTTTTTAAGAAAGATTTTATTTATTTTGTTTTACAATTTCCCCCCATTCTTGCTTCCCTCCCCCCACCCCCCACAGAAGGCAATCTGTTAGTCTTTATATGGTTTTCATGTTATACATTGATCTCAGTTGAATGTGATGACAGAGAAAACATATAATTACAGAAGAAAAATAAATTATGAGATAGCAAAATTATATAATAAGATAATGTTTTTTGTTTGTTTTTCTGATTTGAAGGTAATAGTCTTTGTTCAAAGTCCATAATTATTTTCTGGATACAGATGGTATCCTCCATTGCAGATGTTACAATATTGTCTCTGGTTGTTGCACTGGTGGAATGAGCAAGTCCATCCAGGTTGATTATCACCCCCATGTTGGTATTAGAGTGTGCAATGTTCTTCTGGTTCTGCTCATCTTGCTCAGTTCATGCAAATCCTTCCAGGATTCCCTGAATTCCCATGCCTGTTGGTTTCTAATAGACATACATATACAACAGTTTGTTAAGCCATTCCCCAATTGAATGACACTTAATGTCCAAGTTTTTGCCATCACAAACAGGGCTGCTATACATATTTTTGTGCAGGTGATGTTTTAGCCCCTTTTCATAATGTCTTTCTGATTACTTAAAATTCTGAGATTATTACATTCTGTATAGCTTGTTATTATTGGCCTTTATATTTCAAGTCCAATTAGCATGTAACCACAGGAAAACTACCTCATGCTAATATATATATATAAATATATATATATGTATATATATATACATATATATATATATTTATACACCCAATTCCATCACAAGAATTCAGGGGAATGTCACAACCAAACTTTATGTTCATTACCTAAAGCAGAACAAAGAAAAAAGATCTCATGATTCTTATGTTAAATTAGAAACATTGAGCTCAAAGCTTTCCAAAATATAATCCTAAAGAAACTGAATAGGATGTGTAGTCAAGATGGTGACATGAGGCTAACATGCTCCTGAAGCTTTTCTTTGTTATAGATAGATTAAGCTCTATTCTGACATTCAAACTAAAGATCCTACCAAAATAAAGTGAAGATTGAAAATAGTTTTCTATGGTAGACATTGTGGAGGATACTCAGTGAAGTTCTGATTCTTTGAGGAAAAGGGGGAAGTACAGTCCAGGAGGCAGGAGAACAGGGAAAACCAACTGCAGGCTTTTAGCCACAAGGCAATCCAGAACCAATAGCTTGACAACAGCAGTGGTTCTGGCACCTAGATAGCAAGTCATCAGGGAGGAACCCAACCCCAAACAAAGTCTGAACCCTGGAAACACCTTGGCAAAAGACAGAACTGGGCTGGGAAGAAACCACTGCTAAGTCAGAACCTGGACATAAAGGAGAAAACAAAACTTTGCATATCCAACATCTTGGTCAATAACAAGTCAGTGATTAGACCCCAGTTCCAGCCAAAAAAAAAAAAGCCTGGATCTACACTCCCCATACCCCAGGAGTAGAGGTAAAACAAAAAACATGAGCATTCTAAAAGAATCCAAATCAAATCCAAAAACTCATCAAAAAAGCTTTAAAAAGAATTTAAAAACAAAGATGAGAAAAAGAAAAAAATGGAAAAAAGAGATGAAAGTCATGAAAGAAAATTATGAAAAGACAAAAGAAATCAACTTCATTAAAAGTAAAGATAACCAACTGGAAAAAAGAAACACAGAAGCTAATTGAAAATAAAACCCTAAAAAATAAAATTAAATAGAAACCAATGAATCTACAAGACTACCATATCCCATCAAACAAAATAAAAAGGGGAAGAAAATGTAAAGGACATTTTAGGGAAAATGAATGACCTGGAAAATAGACCCAGGATACAAAATGTACAAATTATCAGAATACCAGCAAGCCTAGAGTAGGAAAAAAATGTAAAACTCAAAATAAATAAAATTTTCAATTAAAAAAGAAAAGAACCTAGAAAATATCATGTAGGAAATTATAAGGAAAAACTATCCAAATCTACTTGAACAAGTTAACAATTGATAAAAATCCACAGAACCCCTCCAGAAAGAGATCCCAGGATAAAAATTCCAATGACTGTAATAGCCAAATTCCAGAATTCTCAAATATAGGAGAGAATATTGCAAGCAGAAAAAATAAAATTCAAATATAAAGGAAACAGAATCAGACTCATACAGGACCTATCAGCTTCAACACTGAAGGATCAGAAGAACTGCAATACCATATTTCAAAAAGCAAAGGACTTGAGATTACAACCCATAATGTATTACCCTGAAAAATTCAGTGTATATACTGTCAGGGAAAAGATCAATGTTCAAAAAAATAGAGGACTTCCAGAATTTCCTGACACAAAGATCAGAACTGAACAGAGAATTCAATCGCCAAATACATGACTCAAGAGTTGCATAAAAAGGTAAAAGAAAAGGGGAAGAAAAAAACAAAACAAAAAAAAAATTAGTCAAGGCCATTAAATTGTATACAACCCTAAAAGGGGAGATTTAACACTTCTAATTATTGAGAACTTTGCTTCTCTAAGGATAATTAAAGGGTCAAATATAATTGAAAAGATTGAATTTAAAGGACATGAGTATAGTTGGGTCTTGCCTCTCTATTGATGTGGTCCAAGGCGACTTCACTATGTTTCAGACAAAAAAGTCATGATTAAAAGCAGGGGCACTAACTTTAAATTTAAGTGTCTCATTATACTTTGACCTGCTTTAACTCTGCTGTGCTGACAAGGCTTAACACTTAATGTGATGAGGGTGTCATAAATTGGGTGGTTCTTAGGTCTCCCATAGCTTGCAATCAATTGTAAAGTTCTCAGGTGAGACTTCCAGAGTCCTCCAGTATTTAAGAGTTTTTTAAGATTCTTATAGTTAATTATATCAGGGATTGAGTTAATCCTTGCTTCACTTAACAAGGGGTTAACTACCCTGGGTAGGAAGGGGAGAGTACATTGTGAGAGAACATAAGCCTGGGGAGGAGGGGCACAAATAATTCAAGAAATGATTTGACTTTGAATGATACTTTGGTTCATAGGGAGGACTGTATGTCCTTTGAGGGTACTTGAAAAGGGGGTAAGGTTAAAAATTGATTGTAATTATAATTTTATGTAATTTGAGACAATGCTGCCTAGGAAGCAATAAAACAATCAATCTGTGATGATTCTTTGATAACAATATGAGCTTATCAAGCAATCAAATAATCATACTATGATTGATGACACCTGATTAATAATACTTGAGAGGTAAATAACACCAGGTGAAGTGGCAAAAGATTTGTAATTTTATAAGGACAGGAGAGTGTGAACACTGAGTAATTTCTATTCAATAGATTTGGCCCAGAATTGGAATAATATACATTCCCACTTGGGTTTGAAAATCTAACCTAATCTATAGGGAAGAGTGGGACAGTGAAAAAATTCTACAATATGCTGTTTACAAGAAACAAATTTGAAGCAGAGACATACACACAGGGTAAAGGCAAAAGGATGGAGCAAAATATATTATGCCTCAGCTGAAGTAAAAAAAATATCAGGGATAGCGATCCTGGTCTCAGATGAAGTAAAAGCAAAAATAAATCTAATTAAAAGGGAAAAAAAATTGTATTTTCTTAAAAGGTTCCATTGGTAATAAAATTATATCATTTCTAAACCTGTATGCACTAGTGGAATAGCATCCAAATCCTAGAGGAAAAGCTGACTGACGTATAAGAAGACATAGCAAAACTTTAATAATGGGTGACCTCAAGCTCCCTCTCTCAGAACTACATAAATTTCAGCACAAAATAAACAGGAAGGAAGTTAAGAAAGCAAATGAAATCTTAGCAAACTTAGATATGATAGACCTCTGGAGAAAACTTAATAGTGATAGAAAAGAATATACCTTTCTCCTGGCAGCACCTAAACCAGAATTGACCATGTACTCAGGCACAAAACCTTTATAATCAAATGAAGAAAAGGAAAAATTATAAATATACACTTCCCAGACCATGATACAATGAAAATTACATGTAATAAAGGGTCATGTAAAGATAAACCAAAAACTAATTGGAAACTAAATAACTTAATCTTAAATAATGAGTGGATCAAAGCTAATGATAGAAATAATCCAAGAAAATGATAGTAATAAAACATAATATGAAAATTGATAGGATACAGTCAAGGCACTTTTGAAGGGAAACATTATATCTCTAAATGCCCATATGAATAAAATAGAGAAAGAGGAGATCATTGAATTGGGTGTTCAACTAAGAAAGCTAGAAAAAGAACAAATCAAACATCCCTAATTAAATACCAAATAAGAAATTCTGAAAACCAACAGAGAGATTAATATAATTGAAAGCAATAAAGCAATTGATATAATAAATAAAAGTAAGAGTTGCTTTTATGAAAAGGTCAATAAAATAGACAAACCTTTGGTTGATCTGATTTAAAACAAAAAAAAAAGAAAGAATATAACCAAATTACCAGTATCATAAAGGAAAAGTGTGAACTAAATATCAATGAGGAGGAAATTAAAGAGATAATTTGGAGCTACTTTGCCCAATTGTATGAGAAAAAATTTGGATAACCTGAGTGAAATGGATGAATATTTACAAAAATAAACTCCCCAGATTAACAGAAAAGGAAATAAATTACTTAAATAACCCTAATTCAGAAAAAGAAATTGAAGAAGCCATCAATAAACTTCCTTAGAAAAAGTCTCCAGGTCTAGTTGAATTTAAAAGTGAATTATACTAAACCTTTAAGGAACAATTAATTCCTATTATACATAAACTATTCAAAAATATAGTAGAAGGAGTTCCGCCAAATTCCTTTTATGACACCAATATGCTGCTGATACCAAAACAAGGAAGAAGCAAAACAGATAAAGAAAATTATGGACCAATCTCCCTAATGAATTTTGATGCAAAACCCTTAAGTAAAATTTTAGCAGTGAGACCACAACAAGTTATTACTAGGATAATACAATATAATCAGGTAGGATTTATACCAGGCATACAAGAATGGCTCAGTATTGGAAAACATTCTACATAAATGGGGATCTCAATAGCAAAACCAATAGAAATTATATGGTTATCTCAATAGATGCTGAAAAAGCCTTTGATAAATTACAATATCCATTTATATTAAAAACACTAAAAAGTTTAGGAATAAATGAAATTTTTCTTAAAATAATAAATGGGATTTGTCTAAAACCATGAACAAATATTATATGTAATGGAAATAAACTTGGAGCATTTCCAATAAAATGAGGGGTGATACTCATTATTAGTATTGCTGTTCCATATAGCATTAGAAATGATTGTTGTTACAATTAAAGAAGAAAAAGAAATTGAAGGAATCAGAGTTGGCAATGAGGAAGCAAAACTTTCCCTTTTTGCAGTTGATATGATGGCATACTTAGAGAACCTGAGAGATTCATCTTAAAAACTCCTTGAAAAAATTAACAAATTCAAAAAGTTATAGGCTATAAAATACACTCACATAAATTTTCAGCATTTCTATATATGAATAATATAGTGCAAGAGCAAGAGATAAAAGAGAAATTCCTTTCAAAGTAACTATAGACAACATTAATTACCACCCAAGACAAACCCAGAAAATATATGGACACAATTATAAAGCATTTCTCACTGAAATTAAGTTAGCTCTAAATAATTATAAAAATGTCAATTGTTCATATTTAGATCAAGCTAATATAATAAAAATAGCGATTTTATCTAAATTAAATTACTTATTCAGTGCCATACCAATCAAACTAGCAAATATCTATTTTACTGAGCTAAAAAAAAATAACAAAATTCATCTGGAGCAACAAAATGTCAAGAATAGCAAGGGGACTGATGGAAAAAAAAAAAGGGAAGTTGACCTAGCTCAATCAGATCTAAGCCTGTACTATAGAGTGAGTGATATGGAACAATGCCAAAAGAGCAATAAAACTTTTCATTCCCTTTGAATCAGAATTTCCGATTCTAAGACCATGCCCAAAAGAAATAAAAGCATACCACATGTTCTAAATTATTTATAGCAGCTCTTTTTGTAGTGCTGAAGAATTGGAATTTGAGGGCATGTCCATCAATTGGGGAATGTTTAAACAAATTGTGGTATATGAATACTATAGAATACTATTGTTCTAAAAGAAACCATACATGGTCTGACTCCAGAGAAGCATAGAAAGAGTTACAGGATCTGATGCTGAGCAAAGGGAGTACAACCAAGAGAACAATGGACACATTAACAACATTATGAGATGATCAACCTCGATGGAAGCAGCTCCTTTCAGCAGTTCAGAGAGCTAGGACAACTGTTCTAGACAGCCTATGGACAATGTTATCTCAATCCAGAGGAAGAAATACAAAACAAAACAAACTGAAACAGCCATTAAGAATTTGATGAACACTTTATAAAAAAAAATTCTCTTATCTATCTCTTTTCTTTAATCCTAATTCCTCACACCAAAAAATGACTAATCTGTAAACAAGTTTATGAAAAGATATGTATGAACAAAAGGGAAATGTAGTGGGAGTAAGAGAAAGGAGAGGTGGAATAGGCTAAGATACTTCATATAAAAGACATTTTTTGCAACGATATGGAAGGGGGAAAGGTGAGGAGATAATGAGAGAAACTTCACTCTTATCAGAAATGGTTAGAGAGGAAACAGCATACACACTCAATAGGGTATAGACAGCTGGAGTAAGGAGGAGAGAAGGGGGCAGGGGGAAGGGGGTATGTGGGTGATAGAGGAGAGGGTAGATCATAGGAGAGAATAGTCAGATATAACACGCTTCCTTCTTCACTTTTTACAAGGTGCTGGAATTGGGTGGCCTGTCCAGGACCATGGGGAGAGTGCTTGCTAGGTCTCTGGGGTGGTATGTGAGCTTGGGGCCTTCTTGATCCCAGGGCCAATTCTTTGATCTCTGTGCCACTTGGCTGCCCTACAGCACATTTTGAAAGAGGGACAGGGTGAAGGGAGAGAGAGTATATAATATATGGTAGTGGGGAAGAATGGACAGAGGGAGTTACAGTCAGTGGCAACAACTGTGGAAAAGTATGGAGGTGGCTTTGGTGATGGACTTATGATGAAGAATGCAATCCACTAGAGACAGGGCTGATGGTATCAGAACACAGACTGAAACACATTTTTTTCTCTTTCTTTTACTTTATCATGAGGTTCTATATTTTTGTGGGGGAGAGGGTGTTGTGATTGCTCTTGAAAAAGAGTATTTTAACAATGTATAAAGAAATGTGGAGTTTGAACAGAGACCAAAGACTATTACTTTTAGGATATGATTTTTCTCTCTCATCACATTCAACTTGGATCAATGTATACCATAGAAACAATGTAAAGACTAGGACTGCCTTCTGTGGGGGGTGGGGTTGAGGGGGTAGCAAGATTGGGAGAAAGGTTGTGGAATTCAAAATAATTAAACAAATAAATAAATAAATAAAAATATGTATGAACAATGCTAACTGAGAGGTGGTGAATGGAAAGGGAGCATGGAAGGAAATTTTGTAACTTAAAAAACATGTGCATATAGATGAAAATAAATAAATCGATATATGAATTGATAAATAAATACACCATTAAGCAATAGTCATCAAAACTGCCTAGTACTGGTAAAAAAAATGAGTAATATATCAGTGGATTAGGATAAGTTCAAAAGAAACCACAGTAAATGAATAGAGCAATCTATTATTCATCAAAAACCAAGACATCAGCTTTTGGGATAAGAACTCACTATTTCACAAAAAGTATTGCAAAAATTGTAAAATTGTATGGCAAAAAACTAGGAAGAGACCCAAATCTCTCACCCTATATCAAAATTAGGTCAAAATGGGTAATGTATATAAAGGATAGAATCATGGCTAAATTAATAGAACAATAAATACCCCATCTATCAGATCTATAGAAAGGGAACAAATTTATGATCAAACAAGAATCAGAGTACATTATGAACTGTAAAATGAATTATTTTGACTACATTAAATTAAAAAGGTTTTGCACTAATAAAATCAATGCTGCCAAATTCAGAAGGAATTCAGGAAAACCAGGAAACAATCTTCATAACTAGAAATTCTGAAAAATTTCTAAAATATATAGAGAATTACATCAAATTTATAAGGTTGCAATTGATAAATAGTCAAAGAATATGAATAGATAGTTTTCAACTGAAGAAATTAAAGCTATATATAATCATATAAAAATTCTCCAAATCATTATTGATTAGAGAAATGCAAATGAAAGCAATGAATTCTTTCACCTCACACCTATTAGACCTAAAAGTTGACAAAAAAGGGAAAATGATCAATGTTAGAGTGGTTACGGGAGGATTGGGACACTGGTGCTTTGCTGGTGGAGTTGTGAAATGATACAACCATTCTGGAGAGCAATATGGAACTATGCCCAAAGAACAATAAAAATGTTCATTCCCTTTGACCCAGAAATTCCAATTATAGTTTTCCAGAAGAAATCATAAAAAATGGGAAAAATCCCACATGTTCCTAAATTTTCATAGCAGCTCTTTTTGTAGTGGCAAATAATTGGAAATTGAGGGGTGCCTATCATTTAGGGAATGGCTAAATAAGTTATGGTATATAAATATTATGTAATACTATTGTACTATAAGAAATCATAAATGATCAGATTCTAGAGAAGCATGGAATGAGTTACAAAATCTTATGTTGAGATGAGGGAGCAGAACCAAGAGAACAATGCACATATTAACAACAACATTTTGAGATGATCCACCTTAAATGGAAGCAGTTCCTTTTAGCAGTTGAGAAAGCTAAGGAAACCTTATTAGACTGGCTATGGGCAATGTTGTCCCCATCTAGATGCAAAAAAGCCAAAATGAAACATACCCCCCCAAAAAAAAAAACCTTTCAGAATCAGGTGCACAATTTATAACAATTATCTCATGTATGTCTTTCACTTAATCATAATTCCTCATACTGAAAATGGCTAATCTGTAAACATGTTTGTCAAAAACATGTATGTACTATGTTAATCTGTTCATCTCTGAGGGGAGGGGGGTGGGAAGGAAGAGTGGAAGGAAATTTTGTAACTGAAAACTATACATATGAATATGAATAAATGTTAAAAAATAAAATAGATGAATTTAAAAAAGAAAATAAATTTGATAAAAATCAAAGCAAAACAAAAACAAAAGTGAAATGAATTTAACTTCATTGGGTGTGGAAATAGAGCTGAAGTGATCATAGAAAAATGGAATCAGATAGAAGGAACATGAAGAGCCATTTAATCCTGACCACTCTCCCCCCCAATAAAAAGGAACCAGATTCAGGTTTCCTACTAAAGAAAATCTGTAAATAGGAGATCTTTATTGGTCCTTTTTTTAAACCTATATTACAATTGACAGATGTCTTCTAATTAGGTATTTTATGGGGTGGTGGCTACATTCCTTGATAAAATTGATCACTACATTTTAAGACCATTATGAATTCTTAGGGAGTTCTTCCTTATACTAAATGGATATGTGCCTATAATGTCTTCATATTATTTTTAGTTGTCTTCTGTGATCAAGAGGAAGTCTACTATCTTTTCTAATAGTCTTTGACCAAAATCTTCTCTTGCATAGACTAAATAGTTCCATCTATTTTAACTGATAGGTCATTATATCCTGTCCTTTCATTTCATCCAGGTTTTTTTCATTAAAATTTCCTTTGCTTGTCAAGTTAAGGAAATTGTCTCCAAAATAAACATGACATTTGAGATATAACGATTAGAGGGAAATATTTCATCATCCCTACACTGACAGGGACTTATTTTTAATCAAAATCTTATAATTTCATTAAGCAATAAAAGAAAACTAGACTATTGCATGTATTGGCATATGCATGTATCTTTTTTAAAATTTTATTTATTTATGACAGTGGGATTAGGTGACTTTCCCAGGATCACATAGCTAGGTAATTATTAAGTCTCTGAGACCACATTTGAACCCAGGTCCTCCTGACTCCAGGGCCAGTGTTCTATCCACTGTACCACCTAGCTGCCCATGTGTGTATCTTTATATGTAAATCTTCCCCACTTTTTACCTCAGACACATGAGTAAAAAAAAAGTATTTACTGGGATAGTCATTGTTTAAAATTTTCACTTATTTTGACTTTCAAGGAAATTTCTGAAGATGTTACAAAGAGAGGTTAGGATCAAAGCCCTATGACCAAAATCAAGAAGGAAGAAATAATTGTTTTGGCCTATATGTCAGAGAAAGAAGTTGGAGCATCTAACCATGAGTCACCATTTTTCGTAGAAGATTCCAGAATATATCAATTCCTGAGTGACTCCTTTCCTTTTTGACTACTTGTTATCTGCTTTGCTTTTTTTTATTTCTTCTATATACAGGTTTCAATTAGGACAAATTACTTGAAGGTCGAAAGCCATAGGATCTCAGAGGATTCTGTTTATCTGTGATCTGATGCTTCTCTTTCCCTTAATTGTCATGTTATGAAGCAGGGAAGTAGGAAGGGATACAAGTATATGTAAAAAGGGAGAATTGTGACTGAACGTGTACTTAGACATTTCTGGAGATGGAGGCATAATTCAGATTTCTTCCTGAAGCAATTATGTAAACCAGGGATCTTGATTGGTATGAATACTTTCACATTACTGGGGGAATTGTCAAATGTGATTTGTGAGTGAAACAGGAAAGTTGCTCCTTTAGAAGGCTGTAAGATGCTATAGGAATTTTATAAGAAACAATTACCTCATTTGCTCTCTCTTTGTTATTTTAGAGTTTGATAATAATTTATTTTAATCCTAATAATCCTAAATCCTTTCCTTTCACACTTTTGTTTCTTTCTGGATTTAAATTTGACTCCTCTCTGCTGACATAACCTCCTTGGCCCCCCTTTCAAGCTTTGGTTGCATCTTCACATCCTCCTTGGCTCATTGGTAAAGTCTGGATATTAGCAATCCTTATTGCTTCATATTGCTGCTTCTACATTTTCTCCCTACTTTCATCATTCAACAACCTCAATTTTCAATTCTTTACTACAAGAAAATATTTTATGCATGTAGTTCCTTTTTTTAGTTGTTTTTTTGCAAGGCAATGGGGTTAAGTGGCTTGCCTAAGGCCACACAGCTAGGTAATTATTAAGTGTCTGAGTCTGGATTTGAACTCAGGTACTCCTGACTCCAGGGCCAGTGCTTTTTCCACTGTGCCACTTAGCTGCCCAAGTACCTTTTTTAAATCTCTTTTTAGATAATAATAATAATAATAATAATAATAATAACAATTACAACAACAATAATGATGATGATGATGATGATGATATAACCTTCCTATAGCATCTTACAGCCTTCTAAGGGAGCAACTCTTCCTATTTCACTCACAAATCATATTTGACAATTCCCCTAGTAATGTGAAAGCATCCAAATCAATCAAGATCCCGGGTTACAGAATTCCTTCAAAAAGAACCCTGAATTATGCCTTCATCTCCAGAAATAAAAAATTACCAGCCTCCAGGGTCATCTGGGTCCAGTGGCCAGAATGAGGCAGGATGATTTGAGATGTGAGGCAGTCAGGGTTAAGTGACTTGACCAAGGTAACTCAGTGAGTACGAGTCAAATGTCTGAGGCTTGATTTGAACTCCCATTCTCCTGACTCCAAGATCAGTCCTCATTCCACTGGAATATCCTAGCTTTTTTGGATGTAGACCTATGTGTGGTAATGCCAGTTCAATGGTATACATGATTTTATAGCAATTTTGGTTATGGTTCCAAGTCACAACTTCACCAATGATGCATTAATGTCTCATTTTCTCCACATTATCTCAAACATTTATCATTTTTCTTTTCTTTCTTAATTTCATTCTAATAGGGATGAGATAGTACCACAGAATTCTCTCAATTTGCATTTTTGTCAATCAATAGTGAGGTCAAGCATATTTTCTTATGGCTATAGATAGATTTGATTACTTCATTTGAAAATTGTTCATAACTTTTGATTGCTAATCAACTAGAAAATGTCAGTTATTTTTATAAACTTGATTTGGTTTTCTTTATGTTTCAGAAAATAGGCCTTTATAAGAGAAACTTGCTTAAAATTTTTTTCACAATTACTATTGCTACCTGCATTTCCTTCTATCCTATTTCCCCATTTATTCTATTCTTTCTTTACTTTAACTCTGTTCCTCCTTAAAAGTGTTTTGCTTTTGACTACCCTCCATTATTCTCCATTCTCTCACTTCATTTTTTCTCATTCCCTCCCCTTCCCACTTTTCTGTAAACTAAGATAGATATCAATACCTAATTGAATATTATGTTATTCTCTCTTTGAGCTAAATGTGTTGATAATAAGGTTTACTCAGTCCCCATCACCTCCCTTGTTTCCTCTCCAATGTAAAAAGTTTTTGCCACATTCTACCTCTCCATTTCTTTTCTCCCATAACATTCTTATCTCACATCTTAACTATTTTGATATTTTACTTCTTTTTTCCATTCCATTATATTCCTTCTAATTGTCCTTATTAGTGAGAGAGGTCTTATGAGTTATTAGTATCTTCTTCCCATATAAACATGTAAACACTTTAACCTTATAAAAGCCCTTATGGTTTCTCTTCCATGGTTATCTTTTTATTCTTCTCTTCAATTTTTTATTTCATTGTCAAATTTTCTATTCAGATTTGGTCTTTTCATCAAAAATTCTGAAAAGCCCCCATTTTCATTGAATGTCCTTTTCTTTTTGCTGTAGGATTATACTGAGTTTTACAGATTCTTCTAATTTTAGTTCCTTTGCCCTGTATGATATAATATTTAAAGCCCCATGATCCTTTATGGAAAAATTGTTAAATCCCATGTAATCATGAAAGCGTCTTCTTAGAATTTGAATACTTCCTTTCTGGCTGATTGCATTATATTCTGCTTAGCCTGGGAGCTCTGGAATTTCCATTCCTTGGAATTTTTATTTTGCGGTATCTTTCAGGAGATGAGTGGGTTCTCTCCATTTCTATTTATTCTATGATTCTAGAATATCAGGTCAGTTTTCCTTGATAATTTCTTGAAAGAAAATGGTCAGGCTTTTTATAGCATGACTTTCAGGTGGTTCAATAGCTTTAATTTTTTTTCAGGATCTATTTTCCTGCTCAATTGTTTTTACAATGAGATACTTCACATTTTTTTCCATTTTTACCTGTGTTTTTGTTGTTTCTTGATTTCTCATTAAGTTATTAGCTTCCATTTGTTCAATTCTAATTTTTAAAGGATTATTTTCCTCAGTGAGCCTTTGTACCTCTTTTTGCATATGGTCAATTCTACTTTTTTTTTTTTAGTATTTGCAAGGCTATGAGTTTAAGTGGCTTGCCCAAGGCCACACAGCTAGGTAATTATTAAGTGTCTGAGGCCGGATTTGAACTCAGGTACTCTTGACTCCAGAGCTGGTGCCCTATTCACTGCTCCACCTAGCTGCCTCAATTCTACATTGCAAAAGTTTTTTTTTTTCCTTCAATAAATTTTAATGCCTCTTTTTCCCCCTTGACCACTTCTGGCTTTTAAGGCACTCTTCTCCTAATTTACTTTTTTTAAAATTATATTTATTTTATTTTTGTACAAATGATGATTTTTATACAATACTAAAATATGTTTCTTTAAGAGTAAACATAATACTCATCCCCCAAAATATAATCCCTTATGAATGATAAAATAATGGAAAGAGGAAATAATAATAATAATAATAATAATAATAATAATAATAATAAAAGGAGCAGCTAGGTAGCACAGTGGACAGAGCCCTGGCCCTGGAGTCAGGAGCAACTGCACTCAAATCCTGCCCCAGACACCCAACAATCACCCAGCCATGTGACCCTGGGGAAGCACCCCAACCTCAATGCCCTGCAAATAAACAAAATAAAACAAAATAAAATACTACTACTACTACTACTACTACTACTACTACTACTACTAATACTAATACTACTAATAATAATAATAATTGCAGCTGTCAGGTGGCACAGTAGACAGAGCACCACTGTGGTGATGAGCACCTGGGTTCAAATATGGCCGCAGACACCCAAAAATCACCCAACTGTGTGGCCTTGGGCAAGTCATCGAACCCCATATGCCCAGCAACCCCCCCAAAAATAATAATAACAATAATAAAAAATGTGCTTCAATCTGTGTTTTAATACCACCAGCTCTTTCGTGGGTGGATCACATTCTTTATGATAACTCCATCACAATAGCTACTCACATATTTTTTCCAGTGTTGCCATTGCTGATCACAACTCCCTCAATTTTACTTCCCTACTAACATACATTATATTTTCTCTCTCCTTTCACTCTGTCCCTCTTCTTAAATGTGCTGTAGTGTAGCTAAGTGGCACAGCAGACTGATCACAGTCCCTGGAGTCAAGAGACCCAGAGCACACATACGACCCCTAAGGCCCAGTAGCCACCAGGCCCTGTGGTCCTGGACAGACCATTTAATCCCAGTCCCTTGCAAGAAGTAAAAAAGAAAATGTGTTATATATGACCACTCTCCCCCAAGGTCCACCCTCTCTTCCATCACACACATTCCCCCCGCTTCCCCAGTCCTCCTCTCCTTCTTACTATAGATGTCTATACCACATATATACCATATATGCTGTTTCCTCTCCTTCTTAGTCTAGATGTCTAAACCACATATATACCATATATGTGGTTTCCTCTCCCAGCCACCTCTGATGAGAGTGAAGGTTCCCACATCCCCCTCATCTCCCCCACCTTCCATATCATTGCAAAGCTCACTATAGTAAAAAAAATCTTATTATATGAAATATCTTAGCCTATTCCACCTCCTTTCTCTTACTCCCATTACATTTCCCTTTTATCCATTGACTCCATTTTTACAACAAATTATATCTTCAAATTGAGCTCTCTCTCTCTCTCACTCGTGCTTCATCTACAGAAACTACTTCTCCATGTTCTATTGAATGAGAAGTTTTTTATGAGTATTATAAGTATCATTTTTCTATGCAGGAATACATGTAGTTAGTTCATCATCATTAAGTCCCTCATATTTTATCCTTCTCCTCCACTCTCTATGCTTCACCTGAGTCCTGTATTTGAAGGTCAAACTTTCTGTTCAGCTCTGGCCATTTTAACAGGAACATCTGAAATTTCCCTGGTTCATTGAAAGTCCTTCTTTTTCCCCAGAAGAGGACATTCAGTTTTGCTGGGTAGTTGATTCTCAGTTGCATTCTGAGCTCTTTTGGCTTCCAGAATATTATATTCCAAGCCCTAGTCACTGCTAAGTCCTGTGTGATCCTGACTGCATCTCCATGAGATTTGAATTATGTCCTTCTGGCTGCTTGTAATATTTTCTCTTTCACATGGGAGTACTGGACCTTGGCTGTAAGATTCCTGTGGGTTGTTTTTTTGGGATCTCTTTCTAGGGGAGATCGGTGGATTCTCTCAATTTCTATTTTACCCTCTGCTTCTAGGATATCTGGGCAATTTTCTGGTAGGAATTCTTTAAAAATGATGTCAAGACTCTTTTCCTGACTTTCAGGTATCCAAATAATTTTTGAATTATCTCTCCTGAATCTGCTTTCCAGATCAGTTGTTTTTTCAGTGAGATGTTTCACATTTTCTTCTAATTTTTCATTCTTTTGGTTTTGAAGTACTGTGTCTTGATTTCTTGTAAAGTCAGCAGCTTCCTTTAGTTCCATTCTACTTCTGAAGAATTTGTTTTCCTCAGCAAGCTTTCTTATCTCCTTTTCCATCTGATCAATTCTGCTTTTTAAAACATTCTTCTCTTCAAAAATTTTTGAACTGTTTTATCCATTTGACCTAAGCTGGTTTTTAACATGGTATTTTCAGCATTCTTTTGGATCTCCTTGACTAAGCTGCTGATGTCTTTTTCATGTTTTTCCTGCATCGCTCTCATTTTTTCCCCAATTTTTCTGCCCATTTCCTTCACTTGATTTGTTTTAGGTTTTTGCAAGGCAAATGGGGTTAAGTGGCTTGCCCAAGGCCACACAGCTAGGCAATTATTACGTTTTGAACCCAGGTATTCCTGACTTCAGGGCTGGTGCTTTATCCAATATGCCACTATGCCACTCCACATCCCTCACTTGATTTTTAAAATCATTTTTGAGCTCTGTCATAGCCCGAACCCATTGTCCATTTTTTTTACAGTTTTTAGATGCCATTCCTCATCTTTAGATTGAGTATTTTGATGTTTTTTGGGATCATAGACAATATATTTCTCAATGGTGCTCCTCTTTTTTTCTCTCTTTAATCATTTCCCCAGCCTGCACCTGGTTTTGGGGTGCTTCCTGAGCTTTTAAGTATCATTGCGACACCCACCCCCCAAAAGGACCTCCATGTGTGAGACTGTCTTCCCTCCTGGTCTGTGAATGACCACAAGCACACCCTTCTGCCACAGGGCTGAGTTGGGAGAGCCCTGACATTCTATGGAGGGGCTTAGAATGTGATCAGGATCTAAATGTTGTTAGAGCCCCCCAGAGTCCTGTTCCAGGTACAGAAGACAGACCTCAGAAAGTCTCTCTCCACTCCTGTAACTTAGCTTTGCTGCTCAAGACTCAGTTGCCTGGGGGCTCCTGCTTACCAGCTCTGTCTGCTTCTGTTTCCAGTATCTGGGCTGCCCTGGCCAAACTGCTTGCTGAGTGCCCTGAGGGCTGGACTTCATGGGCTTGCTCTGGCAGAACACCCCCCTCCCCACCCCCCCATCTTCCAAGTTCTTCCTGGCGCTTTCCAGGGTGTAGGTCAGGAAACTGCCCTGGTTGCCATGAGCCATGGCTCCCAGGTGCCCTGGGGCTGCCTCTGGGATGCTAAAGTTCCTTCACTCTGGCGGGCTGTCCCTCTAACCCCATGGAGCAGAGCCTTTCCAATATTTTCCAGGTTAGCTTGGGCTGGAGAATTGCCTCACTGTATCCCTCTGTGGGTTCTGTCTCTCAAAAATTTAATTAGAGTCCTTATTTTATAAGTTTGGAATATACAGAGAGAACACCTAAGAGAGGCTCTTCTCCTGTCTCCATCGTGGCTCCGCTCTGCCCCTCCATTGACTTTTTGCACTTCTTTTATATTTGACCTATTCTTGTTTTTAAGGATGCTATTTTCTTCACTATTTTTGTCTCCTTTACCAAGTTGTTGACTCATGATTTTCTTGTATCACTCTCATTTCCCTTCCTAATTTTTACTCTACCTCTCTTACTTGATTTTCAAATTCCTTTTTGTGTCTTCTTTCATATTTTTCTTGGGCATTTTTGATAAAGGAGATTTGACTTTGTGATCTCCTTCTGAGTATGTGTTTTAATCTTCTTTGTCCCCAAAATAACTTTGTATGCTCAGAATTTTTCCTGTTGCTTAATCATTTTCCTAGCTTATTTCTTGATGTTTAATTCTTTGGTGAAGTTAGGGCTTTGCTTCTAGGTGGAGGGCACACTTCCCCAAGGTTCAAGGGTTTGGTGCAACTGTTTTCAGAGATACTTCTAAGGACCTATATCTAAGATGCATCCAGTTCTTCTAAGGAGTTATGATCTAAGAAGAGATATGGTTACTACTCTCCTGGTTTATGATCTGTTCTATTAGAGACCACAAGTACTCTCTTCTATTCTAAAACTATGTTGAGTATCCTTGTTCCAAAGTGACTCAAGTTCTGGTGTGCCAATGATCCTCCTTGGCCTTTGACTGCCACCCAGGACTTTGACCTGGATCAGAATATGGGCAAAGCAGCAGAGTTCTCCCTAGTGCTAGAAAAAAGACCCCTTAATCTCTTTCAGATCACTTGTTCAACACCTTGCCATCTGTGTTCTGAGAGCTCTAGAATCAGGTCTTGAGTCTTCTGGTCAAGTGGCTCCCAAGTCTGCTTCTGGTTTGTTGGAGCTGAGTCTGTACTGGTGCAGCCTGTTCTTTCCTCTCTTCCAGGTATGATAGACCTCTCTTTCTGACCTTCTAAGCTGTGTGGTTGGGAAATTACTGTTTCCTGTTTGGGATTCTATTGCCAAAGGAATTATTTTATAACATTTAAAAAAAATTATGGAAGAATTCAAGTGAGTTATTGATTTTTCTCTGCCATCGTGGATATATTAAACCTCCACACCACACAAGGACAGGTCCAAAGATCTTTTTTTTTAATCCTCATTCTTCTTAAAATTTCTACAACTATTGACACTCTTAATATCCTTCTCCTTTTTGAGTCTTTTCATCTATCTCTCTAAGGTCTCTCCTAGTTCTCCTCCTATCTATGTGAATACTTAGTTTCCCTGGTTGTATATTCATCCATTTTGCAATCTTTTGCTATAGGTTTTCATAGGTATCAGTACTTAGAACACTTCTCTTCTACCTCTACATTATTTCAGTTGGGGATCTTATCAGCTCCCATAGATTTGCTGGGCTCCTATGTAGTACCTCCAACTGTATCAAGCTAGATTTCCAGGAGACGACAAAATCAACAGGTCTGAAATCTAACTTACTTTCTTTCCTTCATAACTTTCTTCCCCTCCTACATTACCTATTACTATAGAGGACATCATACTTCTCCCAGTCTCTCAGACCTGCCACCCATGAATCATCCTTGATTATGCACTATGTCTCACAAGCTGTTACCATTCTCTTGCTAAAGTATATTGATGTTTGATTCTGCCACAACCAGGGAATTTGTCCCTCTCTCTCTTCTAACACTGCCATCCCTTTGGTGTAGATCTTTATCACCTCACACCTGAACTACTGAAATAGTCTACTAGTGGGTCTACCACAAGTTTCTCCCCAGTCTGTTTCATTCTCTGTTCAGCCACCAAAGTATTTTGTTTAATGTACAGGTCACATTGTACATCATTATTAACTTTCTTCTTTATGAATACCTGGCTTGAATGATATCAAGTAATGTTCAGATAACTGGATGGTGGGGTTATCTTCCTACTATCCTGAGTCTTTAGGCTCTTTCAACATCTGAAAACAGACTACAAGTTAAAAAATATAATTAGGAAAGGGCACCTTCAAAAAGAAGGTGTTATCTCTTCTTTTTCATTATTTATTTATTTATTTATTTTATCCATATGAACATGTATATTCTTAAGTTTCAAAATTTCCTTCCATCCTCCCTTCCCGATCCTTCCCCTCAGTGGTGAACAGTCAGGTTAGCATTGTACATACATATTTTTGATAAGCATATTTACAGTTTAGTCATTTTAGATATGAGGAATTAGGATTAAGGAAGAGAGATACATAAGAGATAATTTTTATAAAGTGTTAATCAGATTCTGAAGGGTTTTGTTTTGTTTTGTTTTACTTCTCATAGTTGGGGATAACATTGTCCATAACTGGTCTAATATGGTTGTCCTAACTCTGAACTGCTGAGAAGAGTGCTTTCATCAAGGTTGATCATCTCACAATGTTGTTGCTAATGTGTACATTGTATGTTCTCTTGCTTCTGTTCTCATACTTCTCTAGAGTCCCACCATTTATGGTTTCTTATAAAACAAGAATATTCCATATTATTCATGTACCATTTGTTTAGTCATTACCAAATTAATGGGCATCCTTTGAATTTCCAATTCTTTGCCACTACAAAAAGAGCTACAATGAATATTTTGGAACATATAGGACTTTTCCCATTTTTTATGATTTCTTCTGTATATATAATCCTAGAAATGGAATAGCTGGGTCAAAGGGAATGAATATTTTCATTGTTCTATGGGCATAGTACCATATTGCTCTCCAGAAAGTTGGATTCATTTACAATTCCACCAGTGATGCATCAATGTCCCAATCTTCCCACAATCTATCCAACATTGATCATCTTCCCTTTTTCTCATGTTGGCCAGTCTGATAGGTGTGAGGTGATAGATCATTGTTGTTTTAATTTGAAATTCTCTAATTAGTAGTGATTTGAAGCATATTTTCATATATTATATATAATATTAATTTCTTCATTTGAAAACTGTCTATTCATGTCCTTTGAGATCAGTTAGGGAATGACTTGTAAACTTATAAATTTGATTCTATTTTGTATGTATTTTTAAAAAGAGATTTTATTAGAACACCTGTTCTCATTGTTTACCCACTTTCTACTTTCCTTTTAATTTTGGCAGGATTGATTTTATTATTTCAAAAAACTTTTTAATTTAATATAGTCACTATCATTCATTTTGTAATTTACAATGTACTCTAATTCTTGTTTGGTCATAAATTTATCCCCTTTCTGTAGATCTGATAGATAGAGCCTATACAGAAACAGACATGTATAATGTGAATTTGTGTATATATGTATATATATATGTGTGTGCATATATATTTGTATATAATCTCTGAAATATCAGTATCTATCTATCTATGTATGAGAAAATAAGAAGTGTGACCTTTACTTCCTTCTTGCTTGAGCTTCTTGAATGCTTAGAATCATTTAATGATAATGTTTGTCCTTCATTTTTGAAGAAGACCATAACATCAAGGATGTGATGCCTTGACAAGCATATGAAGTACATTTGAGTGAGGGGCTGTTGTGCTAAGTCAACAGCTTCACTTTCTCCTTCAGAGCCATCTGGGTCCAGTGACCAAATATGAATCAGGACAAATGGAGATGGCCCTGGATGTGAGGTAATCAGGGTCACATAACTTGCCCAAGGTCACACAGCAAGTAAGTAATAAGTGTCAGAAACTGAATTTGAACTTCTGTCCTCCTGATTCTAAGGCCAGTCCTCTATCATAGCAATCAATAAAAGATCCTGGGTGCAAAATAAGTTTCACACCCCTTTCTTCCATATTATTGATCTTACCTGGATGCTTATATAGTGTTTTGATGGCAGACTCCGTATAAGGGGTTGATCTAGATTTAACAAGGAATTTCTACCATTTATCTGATATTCCTCTAAGGCAATGTTTTTGGCTCTTTTTTCCAGGCATTTTGAAAAACTGCTTTAATTACAAATTGAATGCTCTCTAGTAAGAGAGTTGCATTATTTGGTTACCAGAGAGCTGTCAGTATGCCCTTATTAGGAAAGGCTTTTTTAATTTGTTTTCTCTTTCCAAATTGGATATGGGATGACCAGCAAGGGCCTCTGAAAAGATGAAACTCATAAGCTGGTAGAATAGAGAATCTTGGAGACAATGAATCTTGGAGATTATCAGGGGAAAGCAGTTTGAGAATCCTTAACCAGACTTATAGGGGTGAAGGCCTGAATTGTCTTAGCCATATCTTTACTGAACAAACATAACTCTTTCTAAATGTGAATATTCCTTTACCACATACATCATCATATGGTGTTCTTAAATAGAAACAGGATTTTTTTATATCTATCTTCCTGCATAGGTAATTTTGTAACATGTGGCAATGATTATCCTCTTTGTGCAAAGTAGAAATTTTTTTTTTTTTGATATTTTGTAATACATATACTACTTTGGACTAAATTTTCTCATTTTTACAGTAAAGATGACTGGAGGAATCTTCCAGTTTTTTGATTCTCTGATTTTATGATCCTTCCTACCTTTTTATTTTGCCTTCCCTGCCTTCCTCTCTCTTTCCCCTATGGATCTACATGTTTACATAATCTGTGTATGTGTGTGTGTGTGTGTGTGTTTATGCGTTAAAGTGCATCAACTTTTAGCATTATTTATAAAGGTATGCCCCTTCTAAATCATTCATCTGAAATATAAGTCTTGACTTTTCCATGAACACTTCTTGATTCCCCATTGAAAACTCATTCCTTCCCTTTCCTCTCAACACATTACACATGTGGTATACACCACTGGGACATTTGTCAATTCCTTTCTAAAGCATTATATTGTATTGTGAATTGTGTTGCTATAAATTTTATCTAGGTGTTTTTCACCTCAAATTTACTACAAATTCCTTGGTGACATTAATCTTAGATTATAATTTGATTTTTTTAGTACCTTTCACTGTTTTAAATGTAGGCAGCAGATAATATATTTGCTGAATAAAGAGTAGTAATATAATTGTATATACATCCATTTTCCCCTTAAATTCTGTAAAAATAATTTCTGTTCATATTTGAATCTGCATGGTCTAATCCCACAATAAAACAAATGTACTAATGAGGAAGCTAACAACTCATTGGGATGAGCCATTGGCTTGATGGTTAGGCAGGGACTGAAAATGTTAAGTCCTGGATCATCAACTGTACTTTGTTTTGTTTTGTTTTGTTTTTATTTTTATCTGCACTTTCATTCTATTCAGTAATGCAGCTGAATGAATAAATGACTGAATGAATAAAAGATTGACTCAGAGGCAATTACTATGTATTACCATAAAAAATAACCATTTTAAATAATAAATCAAATGACAAATACCTGATGTAGTTCTTAACATTACCAAGTTTCCCCTAGATCTGGTCTCTGACTAATCATCCAGTTACTCAAAGTTCAACAAATCTGAGAGATGTTCCAAATCCAAGTAGATTAGTATCTTTTCAAGATGGAACTGAAACTGAACCTTAGGACACAGGCATCTATATTTGAATAAAGACTTAGGAAAGAAACTTCTGTTACATCCATTTTGCAGATTCTTAAAGGAGAGATATCCTGGGACATAGTGGGGTTTTGGGATAATCCACCTAGAGTTTTAATTCTAATGAGGATTTTTCAATTTCTATATCACTGATTTCTCTATTATGGAATATTCTTGCAAATGAGCAAATTTCAAGGCAAAAGGTTAGGGTTAGGATTTCTCTGAAGAGAAACTCACTTTTTCTCTTAAGGAAGAAGTAAGATAGATAGCCTTTCTGACAAATTTCAGAACAAATTCTCAATTAAAGAACACAAATCCTGACTTTTGAGCTGCAAAGTTCTTTTGAGATAGTCTATGTAATATTTGTCATTCTACAAATGGGACAATTGAGTCTCTAAGGCAGTAAGTGACTCATCTGAGCATGTATATATATATATAGAAATACAAGTAAAGAAATGGGTTGAATTTGCCACTCAATGGCAAAAAGAAAAATATCTCCTCCTCCCCTAAAATGTTTTAATATATTATCTCTATAAAATGTAATACTTGCTAATTTGATTCACATATTCATTAATAAGACTGTTCCCTTCATCTGTGCACATTCTAATAACTCTCCCATGCTATTCTTTTCATTGCGTTTATTTATTTATTTTTGGAGACAAACAACATTAAATGAATAGCCCAGGTAGTAAGTATTTGAGGCTGGATTTGACCTTAGGACCTTATGACTTCAAATTGGTGCTCTATTCACTATGCCTCCCAGCTGTCGTCATGTTATTCTTTTTCACAATTACATGTAAAAACATCTGAAATGAATCACCGCTATTATAGTAGGCCTTAACTAGAAAATATCGGTCTAAAAGACCTCAGACTGTTTGAGTATATTTGTGTGCTTATATAAGCATATATATGATTATATGTATATATATATATATAATGTGCATGTTTGAGTGTATACATATAAATATATGTGATAGTATTGACAGTGAACTTTTGTGGGATATTTGAATATATTATTCTGTTTCCCAAATATATCCACTTCATTCTACTCTCTTCCTTCTGCTCAATGCTAGATCTATCTCAATGTTTATCTGAAGTGCTTGTCCACAATATATATATTAATGAGATGATTTTGACAGATTGCCCATCCAGCTGCAAGTCATCCTCTGGAAAATTCATGTTTTTCATTTTTTTGTGACTCTATGATTCCCCAGTTCCACAGATAGCCTCCTCAGAGGCTATAAATTCAATTGTATGAGCCAATGGGACTTTGTGTGTTTGTGTGTGTGTGTGTGTGTGTCTGTGTGTCTGTGTGTGCATGCAGAAAAGTGTGACTATATCAAATTTCTATCACAATTTTAGTTTAGCAAAATATTTTCCTAATAACAGTCTTGTATAATAATTAGTACATGTATCATTGTATTTTTAATAGACCTAGACATCACTAAGTATTTCTTAAGCACTTGTTATTGTTTGTCCTTCATTCTCAAAGAAGACCGTGACATCCAGGAGGTGATGCCTGACAAACACATGCATTGGATTTGAGGGAGGAGGGTTGTGCTAAGTCACTGTTCTTACTTCCTCCTCTGGAGCCATCTGAGTCCAGTGGTCAAATATGGATCATGATGGCTAGAGATGGTCCTGGACATGAGGCAATCTTAAGCAATTTCTATGCTCTAGACACTGTATATGCTAACTGCTGGTGATATAAAGAAATGTAAAAACAGTTCTCTGTCTTGAAGAGTTATTTTCTAATGGAGCCAGAAATATGCAAAAAAAATGTACATCTAAAATACAGAGTTTAAATAGAAGCTAATCTCAAGATACCATGCTGCTACTGTAGGAGGTGTAGTTAGAGCACTAAATTTACATCAAGAAAAATTGGATTTAAATTCTACTTTAGTTGCATAATTAGCTATATAGCATGGACCAATTTCCTTGATATTTCTGTGTACTCCATTTCTTCATTTATAAAATGTTGTGTTTGGACTTGATATCCCCTAATGCTTTTCTAGCTAGAAATCCACAATCCAATGATATTTACCCCCAAGTCATTCAAGATGATACACAGCCCATAGCTCTAGCTTTCTGCCAATACAAGCACAAGTGATTAGGACATTGTAAACAAAATGCAGATAATACAAAAATGTTATTTCCATAAACCACATAACCTATTATAAAATGCACTGTCCTATTAGTATATAGGCAATAATTTCTACTATAGTGTCTTTAACTACATGTCTTTAAATGTTTTGTCCATTTCATTACATATCTTTCAATGTTAATGTAATTTTAATGCAATGTAATGTTAATGTAAAACATTTTATATTTTTAAAATTTTTAATTGAGCTCTAAATCTTCTCCCTCTCTTTATGACTTCCCTTAAGAAAGTTGTTCAATACACATGTGAAAACATGCACCACGTATTTCCATAGTAGTTATATTGTAAAATACTACACAGACCAAACAAATGAGCAAAAATCCTCAATAAAGCAAACAATCTGCTTTGATCTGTACTTAGATTTCTTCAGTTCTTTCTCTGGAGGTACATATCAATTTTAATCATAATTCAGTGCTTCAGAATGATTTTGGTTTGCTAAGAATAGCTAACTCATTCACAATCAATCATTATTCACTATTGCTGTTGCAGTCTATGATGCTCTCCTGGTTCTGCTCCCACTAATGTGGTATGAGTTTATATAAGTCTTCCCAGGTTATCTAAGACCAATTAGAACATCATTTCTTGTAGCACAATAAATAATATTTTGTCACAATCATATACCACACTTTCTTCAGTCATTCCAAGGATGGACATCCCTTCAATTTCCAATTCCTTGACACCACAAAAAAGAGGTACTATGAATATTTTTTGTACACAATTGGGTTTATTTCCTCTTTTTTGATCACTTTGGGATACAGATCTAATAGAGATCTTGTATGAAAGGATATGCACAGATTTGTAACCATTAGGAATAGTTCAAATCTCTAGAATGTTGGGAGGAGTTCATAACTCCACCAACAGTCAATTCATGTCCTATTTGTCTCTACATCTCTTCCAACATTTTGTCATTCTCCTTTTTTATCATAGTAACCCATCTTATAGACAGCTAGAAGGTGGTACCTTAGAGTTGCTGTGATTTGCATTTCAATAATGGTTTGGAATCACTTGTACAAAAATATTCATAGCAGCCCTTATTTGTGGTGGCAAAGAATTGGAAATTAAGTCCTTCATTTGGGAAATGGCTTAACAAACTGTTGTATATGTGGTATATGTATGTGATGGAATGCTCTTGTTCAATTTGAAACCATGAAGGATGGGAATTCAGGGAAGCATGGAAAGATTTACCTGACCTTATGCTAAACGAGATTAGCAGAATCACAAAACCAATGCACCCTAACAGCAACAAGGGAGTGATGATCAACTTGATGGACTTATTCATTCCATCAGTGCAACAATCAGGGAAAATTCGGGGCTGTTTGTGATGGAGAAGACCATCTGTATCCAGAGAAAGAATTGCGGAGTTTGAACAGACCAAACCCTAGGCTATTAGCTACAATTTAGAAAAAAAAAGTTATTATGTAATTTTTCTCTCTCTTATATTTTATTTTTCTTCCTTAAGCATATCATTTCTCCCTCATCACATCAGTGTATACCATGGAAAAAATGTAAAGACTAACAGACTGTCTTTGCGTGGGTGGAGGGAAGCAAGAATAGGGGAAAATTGTAAAACTCCAAGTAAATAAAACCTTTCTTTAAAAAATAGTGGCTTGGAACATTTCTTCCATGTGATTTAACATAAATTTTGTGTCTTCTGCAAACTACCCATTTATATTCTTTGACTAGTTGTCTATTGGTGAATGGCTCTTAATTTTTATAAATTTTATAATTTGTTATTCTAAATAATTATATAATTTTATAATTTGACTCTAAACTTTTTTTTATTTTTGAGGCTTCAGGATTTTATTTGAATCACTATTTTAAAGTTGTTTGAAGGTAAAGGTTGGGTGAATTTCTAACCTAAGATCAGTGACAAAGAATCATGACACAGGAACAAACTAATTAACTGTAAAGAACATCAGTTTTTTTTAAAAAAAAGATACAAAATTAAACAGATTAAAGGAGGACAGTACATTTTTGAAAGAAATGATGTTTGTCTCTCTTTGATAAAAACTGCTGGGAAAATTGGAAGTTAGTATGGAAGACATTTAGATTAGACCAACACCTAACACCCTTTAACAAGATAAGATCCAAATGGCTAGATGATTTAGACATAAAAACAATACTATAAGCAAATTAGAAGATCAAGGACTAGTTTACCTGTCAGATATATGGAAAGGGGAGCAGTTTATGACTAAGGAAGAGATGGAGAACATCATCAAAAACCAACTAGATGATTTCTATTACATTAAATTAAAAAAGCTTTTGCACAGATAAAACCACTGTAACCAAGATCAAAAGAAATGTAGTAAATTGGGAAACAATCTTTAACAACTAATGATTCTGACAAAGGATTCATTTCTAAAATATACAGAGAACTGAGTCATATTTTTAAAATAAAAAGCCATTCCTCAATTGACAAATGGTCAAAGGATATGCAAAAGCAATTTACAGATGAGATCAAAGCAATCTATAGCCATATGAAAAATTGTTCTAAATCATTAATTATTAGAGAAATGCAAATTAAAGCTTCTCTGTGGTCCCACCTCACACCTCTCAGACTGGCCAATATGACCAGAAAGAATAATGATCATTGTTGGAAGGATTGTGGGAAATTTGGGACACTATTACACTGTTGGTGGAGCTGTGAACTCATCCAACCTTTCTGGAAAGAAATTTGAAACTATGCCCAAATGGCAACAAAAACGAACATACCCTTTGACCCAGCAATATCACTACTGGGTCTATACCCTGAAGAGATGATGAAAAAGGCCAAAAACATCACTTGTACAAAAATATTTGTAGCAGCCCTGTTTGTGGTGGCAAAGAATTGTAAATTAAATAAATGTCCTTTAATTGGGGAATGGCTTAGCAAACTGTGGTATGTATGTCATGGAACAGTATTGTTCTAATAGAAACCAGGAGGGACGGGATTTCAGGGAAGCCTGGAGGGATTTTCATGAACTGATGTTGAGTGAGATAAGTAGAATCAGAAAAACACTTTATACCCTAACAGCAACATGGGTGTGATGTTCATCCCTGAAGGACTTGCTCATTCCATCAGTGCAACAATCTCGGGAGTAATTTTTGGGCTGTCTGCAAAGGAGAGTGCCATCTGTATCCAGATAAAGAGCCATTGAATTTGAACAAAGTTCAAGGACTATTCCCTTTAATTTAGGAAAAAACCAGATATCTTATTGTCTAATCTTGTTATCTGTTAGACTTTTTGTCTCTTCCTTAAGGATATGATTTCTCTCTCATCACACTCAATTTGAATCAGTGTACAACATGAAAACAAAGTAAAGACTGACAGATTGCTTTCAGTGGGAGGGGAAGGGAAGTAAGATTGGGGGGAAATTTTAAAACTCAAATAATATCCTTAATAAAAATAAATTAAACAAAAATGATGTTTGCAAATCAGAAGTAGACTATATCTGGGAGGAGTGTATATATTATAGTTCTCTTCTTCTTGTCAATGCCCTTCCTAAAATGATTGTCATTCCTCAGAAAAATTTAGATTTAATCCTTAATATCTTTTTTCCTTTTTATCCGAGTCACTTGAACTTTTATACAAATGAACAATATAAAAATTTCTCTAAGAAAGTTCTCACTTGCATGATATATAGGCAATTGATGCAAATTTTTTTTAAAAAATTCTTCCAATGATAAATGGTTAAAAATATTAACAAGAAATACTCAAAAATTTTCATAACACAAACAATCAATGTGAAAAATATAAATTAAATTAAAGTATTTCTTGGGTCTATTCCACAGTAGATTAACAAATTTACAGGAAAGAAACAAAGAGAATACAGAAGTGAACAGGGAGGGAAGGAATGAATGAGACATGGACAGGAGGGAGAGAGAGAGAGAGAGAGCAAGATGAGAGAAAAGAAGAGATAAGGAGGAGGAAAAGAAGGAAGGTTGAAATGAACAAGTGAAAGAAGGAAGAAAAAGCAAAAAAAAAAAAGGAAAAGAAATAAACGAAAAAAAGAAATTTCCAAATATTAAAAGGCTTTAGAAAAACAAGTATTTTCATATAATATTGAGAGTGTGAACTGGTGTAGCCATTCTGGAAAGCAATTTAAAATGACAAAATTATGGAACTGTTCATTCCCTTTGTTCTAACTAACAATAGTGGCAATAGGCCCATACATTAAAAGGACAAAAAAGGAAAAGTATTCATATTGGTATTTAAAGTATTTAAAGCAACTTTTTGTTGTGATAAAATAAAAATCCCTAAACCATAAAATTTAAAACCTCAAAAGGAGTTCATTTATTGGAGAATGACTAAAGAAATTTTGATGTATTAGTATAATGAAATATTTTATTATTAAGAAATATAACAAAAGGGATAATTTATGAGAAACTTAGGAAATCATGTCAATTGATAAAAATGAAGTAGAAAATGAGGGACACAATTTATATTATAACAAAAAATATTATAAAGGACAAATAGTTTTAAATGAGTTAATGATTCTTATCAATGCAATGAGAATTCCAGAGGACTCACAATGAAACACGATTTCCATTTCCTAACAGAGTTGATGGACTCAGGATAGAGAATAAGAAATATATTTTCAAAAATATATACATACATTTTTGAACATAGGTATTGAAGGAATTTGTTCAATTTGATCTAATCATTTCATAGTAAGATTTTGTTTTTCTTTTTTTACCCAATGCAAGAGTGAATAAGAGAATAAATTTTTGTTCATTGAAAAAATGAAAAATGGGAAAATAGCTGTATGATCTAGAATATCTATTTTACTTCTTACATTCTACCATCTGATCAATCAATGAAATAAACACCTATTAAGAACATACTATACACACACACACACACACACACACACACACACACACACACATATATATATATATATATATATATATATATATATATATATATATATATATATATATATCAGAGAGTGTGCTTGGTGCTGGGGAGGTTTCTTTCAGAGGAAAGAACATTTAAAAAAGCAAAACTATATAAAACAAGTGGAAGATTTTTTTGAGGTGGTGTAGAAAGCAGTAGCAGCAGTTAGAGGAATGAGTAACTTTCATTTTGAATAGTAGTTTTTTGGGTTTTTATGTTTTTGCAAGCCACATGGGGTTAAGTGGCTTGCCCAAGGCCACACAGTTAGGTAATTAATAAGTGTCTGAGACTGGTGATTTGAACCCAGGTACTCCTGACTCCAATGCAAATGCTTTATCCACTATGCCACCTAGCTGCCCCTGAATAGTAGTTTTGAAGGAAAAATGGGGGGTCCTGTGGAGCATAAGGTAAGGTTAAGTTGGAAGTACAATTCAAACATTTTGACACCCATGTAAATGTATCACCATCTTTCCAATGATAACCTAAGGATCATTCTTGACTCGACTCTTTTTTTTCTCCTCCCCTTATATACAATCAGATGCCAAGTGCTATTGATTCTACCTTTGTAATATCTCTGATGTTTAGGCCTTTCTTCTGTCACCCCCATCAATATGGTGTAGGATCTCACCATAAGAAGCTGTGATGCCATATCCTGCTGGTTTGTCTTTCCCCCTCAAACCATTTCATAAATTTAAGTTACTCCCTATTACCTTTGGGATCAAAGATAAAATCCTCTATTTGCCATTCAAAACCTTTTATAACAAATGAATGCATAATCTTTTCAGTCTTCTTACATCTCATTCCCAAATTATACTCAATGATCCAGTATCAATTGTAACTTTTCTGTTCTATCACTAAATTCCATTCATTTTTAATGATTATCTACCATGTCTAGAATCCTCTTCCTCCTTTTCTCTGTTCTCTTATTTCCTTTGAGTCTTAAATAAAATTACTAGCTTTTTTTGAAAAGGCCTCTTCAATTTTGCTTAATGCTACTGCCTTCCCTATGAGAAGCAATCAAGTTTATATTGTACATACCTTGCTTCATCCTAGTAGCTTACATATTGTCTCTCCTAATAGTCTAGGAACTCCTTGAAAACATGAACTTCTCTTTGTCCTGCAAGCATTTAAATAATTATTGCCCATTTCACTGGTCCTTGCATAACTCATATGCACCAAGGGCATCCTCTTGCTGAAAATTTTTCCAACATCAGTCTTGTCCTGACTCTGGGGACTCTGACTTATCCTGATTTTGAGAGAGAGAGAGAGAGAGAGAGAGAGAGAGAGAGAGAGAGAGAGAGAGAGAGAGAGAGAGAGAGAGAGATGTGGCTTTCAGCTCTCATTCTTTCTGGTAAATTTTTTTATTTTATCATTATTTTTCCTGCATATATTGGGTTTTCCTTCCAATTGCTGTAGCACAATGGCACAATGCCTGGTTTGTTTTGTTAGTTTTTTTTTTGTTTTGGGTTTTTTTTTTTAGGGAATACTATGATTGGAAGGGACTAAAATGGTGGAGTTAATCTGGACCTGAACATGATCTTCCCTCTGCAATCCTGTCAGTAATTAAACAGCTTTTGCTTGAAGGTTTCCAGTTAGCAAGTGTTCATACCTCCTGAGGCCGTTCCTTTGGTAACTTTCTAACTGTCAAGAAACTGTTTCTCTATATATATTGATCCTAAATATTACTCTTAACTTCTACAAAATGTTCTATGTCTATCCTTAAGGACTGCTTTGAATGAATAATACTATTGTTTCCTTGCAGTAGTCCTTCAAATATTTTAAAATAATTACTAGAAGTTTTCTACATCTCTTAAATTAATCCTCAAATGAAATGATCTTCAGAAACACATCATCCTCTGCTTCTTGTCAATGCCCTTCCGAAAATTTTGGACCAAGATTGAACACTATGCAATAATAAAAGTTGTCTAAGCAAGGGGGAGTTTGGCAGAACAATTGTCTTATTCATGGATGTTGTATCTCAATTGTGGCAGCCAAAGATTGCATTGATTTTTTAAAGAAAAGATGTCATATTGTTCTGTTAATGCATTTTTACTCTGAAGGCCATTAAAATCCCTGTTGTTATTGTTGTTGTTGCTTTCCCTCCAAGACGAATAGCTGTCAAATTCTATGTTCCTCATCTTAGAACCTCAATGTGAAATTTTATATTTGTCCCTATTTAATTTCATCTCATTAGATTCAGTCTAGTGTCCTATTTTGTCAGAATATCTTTGAACCATGAAAATGTTTTAGCTAAATTCCTTTTAGCTTTGTGTCATCTGTAAATTTGATAAGTTGCTTCCCAGGGCATTATCTGAGTCACTGAACAATAATGCTGAAGTGTTCAAATAGGAGCTGCCTTCCAAGTTGACTGAACTTTAGGATGAGAAAATAAGATCAAGAAGAATCCTATTTACATTTTGGTTGTAGTCGTTCAGTCAGTTCTCAATATACTTAATGTGTTCAAAGTCATGTATGATTTCATTGTAAATTGTATAATTTTATCCATTAATTATTCCTCTAAAATCTTAGTTAATTGTATCTTTAGCATTAAAGCTATGCGATGGCAAAGCAGATAGGCTGATGGACTTGGAGAAAGGAGGTCCTGAATTCAAAGCTCACTTAATGCTTAATAGCTCTGTTACCATGGGTTAGTCTCTCAGTGAGAAACAAATGAAATGATATGCTAAGCATTTTAAAAATCTTTAAGTATTCTTAAACGTTAGCTATTATTTTACCGGTGATATAATTGTTAAAAATCTAATCCTTGGTTTAATATACTTATCTAATAAAATTCTGTTTTGTTCCATTTTATTTCCCTTTTCTGTGTAAGTAATACTTCAAAATTAACATTGTTCTTCCCTTTCAAAGTCTTCAAGTTGTAAACTTGTTTCTTCTTTTATTTTTTGCACCATTTTTTTTCTAGGAAGGTTTTTCTTTTGCTTATCTGTCAGGAAATATAGTGGGCAAACCTCTGCTTTTTCAAAAAGAGAAAGCCATGAGTTCAAATTTGACTTCAGAAGCTTACATAGCTATTCAAACTTGGGCAAGTCACATGAATTCACTCAGACTTAACCTCTTCACTGCTAAAATGAGAATAATTATAGTATCTACATCACAGGATGTTGGGATGATCGAATGAAATGAAATATGCAAAACATTTTGAAAACCTTTAAATATTATATAAATTTTAAAATTTAAAGATTGTGATGATTGATATTAATATTAAAACTATGGTTCAGATGATTCTCTTTGATGCTGAGGAAGTCACTCAACTTCTCTCAGACTCAGTTTACCCAGTTGCAAAAAAAGGCAGAAAGCAACGTCTACTTCACAAAATTTGCATATCCATTGAGATTATATGTTTTATTTTTCCAGCCTTCTAACTTTCTAGAAAAGTTATTATTTATATTATTATTACATAAGGGCGTTTTGCCTAACACCATATGAATACACCAAATTAAATACATAGCTAATATTCGTAACCTTTCTTTTCTTCCTCTTTGGGATTAATGAAATAATTTTCCTTCTATAGTCTTCTGTTACCTCTTCCATTTTCCAAGGTGTTTCAGATATCACTTTTCATTTTCAGAAATGCATTAAACTAGGTCAGTGAAATCTTGTTCAACTCTAAAATGTGTTAATGTATAAAAATTGATAGTGAATCATTTTGCAAATTCTTTTTAGTAAATGAAGATGTACATGAATTGAGCCATCTGAAATCATCAATGGCTTGTAGATATTTTCTTACTAGCCCCCAATTCTTCTTGAGTCAGTAATTCTCTACAAAATATGGCTGGAGGTTGCTTTCATCTATAGAGCATTTTATTCTTTCTGCTTGGGAGTAAAATTAGCATGTGTGTGTTTCTGTGTGCATGTGTGTGCACATGTGTATGATAAGTGGGAGTGTGTATCAGTGTGTAAAGACAAAAGTCTGAGTGTGAGAGATAAAGAAAGTTATAGAAAGAAAAAAAAGACAGAGTTGATAAGCATACTCCTCTTCCTATTCTCCATTTAGGTCTGTACCTTTTGAATGTGCTCCCTCAATCAATCAATTAATACTTATTATATGCCAGACACTGTGTTAAGTGCTGAAAGAGGCAAAATATAGTAAATATCTTCAAGGAACTCACAATGTAATAGGGAAAGGCAACATAAAAGAAAAACATGCAAATAAGTTAAACACAAAATAAACAGTAAATAATTATCAGAGAGAAGGTGCTAGAACTAGGAGAACTTGAAAAAGGTTTCATTTTTATTTATTTTCCTACCTCCCTGATCACCCCAACCTACAGAAAGCTACAATTAAATATGAATTATATATGTATGTATATGTGTATACATATATATGAACGCAAGAGTATGTTTCATGAACACATGTGTGCAGTTGTACATTTGCATGCATGTTAACACATATGCCTGTGTGTATTACAAACATGTGCCGATATGCACACGTATGCCCATATGTAAGACCATGCCAAGAATATTTCTATCTGTCAGTTCTTTCTCTGGAGATAGATAGCATCTTCCTTTATAGGTACAAGCCTTTCCATATTTTTTTTCTAAATAACCAGCATGCCATTTCTTTTTTTTTTTTTGCAAGGCAGTGGGGTCAAGTGACTTGCCCAAGGTCACACAGCTGGATAATTATTAAGTGTCTGAGGTCAGATTTGAACTCAGGTACTCCTGACTCCAGGGCCAGTCCTCTACCCACTGAGCCACCTAGCTGCCCCTCAGCATATTATTTTTTCTGTAACAGTACTATTCCATCATAATCATATACCACAACTTCTTTTGTCATTCCTCATTTAAAGGGTTTCTATGATTTTAGTCAATCTTATAGATGTAACATGATGTCACAGATTTTTAAATTTGCATTTCTCTAATCAATAATGATTTAGAACATATTTCATATAGTTATATAATAAATACTTCTTTTTTAAAAGATGAGATTTTAGTTGGGACATAAAGGAATGGAGAAAAGACAACACAGATATTGGGAGGATGGAGATTCCAGGCATGGAGACAGAAAAAATGTCACGTGTTGAGAGATGGAATGTCTTGTTCATGAAACAGGAAGGAGATCAGTGTCACTGGATATGGTAGGAAGACTGCAAGAAGAAGCCGAGATAGGTAGGAGGAAATTAGGTTAATAAAGATTTTGAATGCCAAGGACAAGAATTTATATTTAATCTAGAAGGCAACAGGAAGCACCTGGAGTTTATTGATTAGGGAAATTAACATACTAAGATTTATGGTAAAGGAAAATAAAAATAATGGTGAAATAGTGGATGGATTGAAATTGTGAGACTTGAGCCAGGAAAATCAAATAGCAGGATACCTGACTTGATTACTATTTCTACTACCTTTTCACTGAAAAAGATTTATATATCACTTCTTCCTTTGTCCATTTATTTTCCATGATACATGTAAAAATCTCATGTGGTGGTCTGGCAAATTAATGTTATGTAGTGAGAAGGTGCCATGCATCTTATAACTAAATTCTCCAAAACAATTTTTTATGCTTTAAAATTTTTTCATATTTCTTTTAAATCTGTCCAGCTCTGAGAGAGGAAAACTAAAGTTTGTTAATGATATTGTGCTACAGTCTGTCTTTTTGAAAACCTCTTAATTATTCCTTTATTAATTTAGATGTTATATACAGCATATCAATTTAATATTTATTATTCATAAAAGCTTAACCTTGATGATGGTCAGATTCTGGTATAGTGAATATAAAACAAAATTTAAAGCCAGGACAAACTGCCAAAATATTATAACAAACTTAGAGCAATACTGTCTTAGGGTATTATAGGAAACCATGTTATGGTGAAAATAGTTGCCTCAAACTCTTCACTTTAGATCTCAAATTCCCTATCAAAGTATTTCCAATTATCCCAACCCAGTCACCCATAAGAATGACACATTTATATTTTGAATATTATTGTTTACTTAACAAGAAAGCAATTGAAATAATAACATATCGCCAGTTTTCATGAGAAAATAACAAACCCATCAAAAACCTTCCATAAACCTAGGTCACATTCTTCCACCAATATATTCAATCAGTGTTCACTTAATTGTCAAAAACCTGACAAGGAGAATGTGAGAAAAAAAAAAGATATGTGGCAGGATAACTCACACTTTAGAAACTGTATATTATATTGTTTATTTTCTGTCTAGATAACTGCACATTTCCTTGATAAATGTAGCTTTTATTTTGAACAGAAGCTTTCACTAGTAAACCATTTGACCCTTGCACTGCTTCACTAACATCATAGTAGGCATGATATCTCAAAGAAAACTTTGAAATTTGAAAATTTGGTGACATCTATGATTTTTTGCTTTTAAGCTTTTTTCTGTTTGGCTGAAATAAACTTTGTTCTTGATAGCAACTTTAGTATCCATTATTTTTTTGTTTCAGACGTAGTTGAAACAATTTTGAAATATTCCCATTTTCACCTCTCTTTTCTCTGGGTTAAGGCTATAAGTCCTTTCTGTGAATAATCATGCATTGGATTATTAATAGTAACTGAATTCTCATTTTCTGTTTATGACTAGATTATTAAATTTCACCTCAATTATAGAACAATTTTGGTGTATATATTTCTTCAGTCATTACATTAAAAGTTCCCCAACTTTTCAATTTTTTCCATATAAATGAGTAAGCCATATTTTGCTCTTTGTTTGTGTTCTATAGCTTGTCACATTCAAGATGAATAAATAGTTGCAGAAATCTGAATTGACTTTGACTTTGTTGTTTCTACTAAAAATTTTGAGCAGATCTATAAGGACAAATGAATACTGAAGGTAGATTCAAATCAACTACCGCTTTTCTCAAAAATAGATTTATCTCCACTGCAAGTGATCCTCCTCCCAATTCTCAAACACATTAGGAAGATCATTGATAAGTTAGAGAGTATACAATATTGAAATATATACATATATGAACATATATATACACATTTTATATATATATATATATATGTAGAGACACTAATACATGTGCTAGATTCAAGATTTTAACACATTACTGAAACTATGTTTAAAACGAGAAAGGGAAAAATAGTGAGAGAAAAAATGTCTTCATATATTAAATAGGAGATAGACTTGATTGATTCTATTTGCATTCAGGAGGCACAGCTAGGAATAAAATATAGAATCTGCAAAGAATTGAGTTCAAACTTGATGAAGGTAGTGGATGGGGATGAAACGTTCCATAGAGTAATCTAAAAGTGGAATAGAATACTTTGAAAGGCAGTGGGCTCTATTCAGTGTAGGTCTCCTGAAAAAGATCTTATCTGAATGACTACTATTTGAGCATGTTTCAGAGTCAATTCAGGTTCAGAGATTAGTTGGAATAAATGGTTACATCTTTGAATAGTCCAAAATGTTAAATATCTTTTTTACCTTTCTTTTTGTAAAATTTTCCCATCAAGCAATATTTTTCTCTGCCTCTTCATTTACTCTATTTCTTCATTTCTTTGTTGAAGTGCTTCTCTCCATCTTTTAAAGAAATACTTAATTTTCCTTGGTAATCTGCAGGAAAAAAGGAGGTACATTTTCCCTAATGTGATTTGTTTGTTTTCCACTATTTAAGATGGATAACAACTTGCAGTTTGATCATTGTAGTGTTATTATAGGTGGAAAATTATAACACCATTCACTGAAAAAAATTTGCTTGCCATGCATTTTTTGTTAGAAGCAAGATCTGCAGTCATTTGTCATCATTTTGGAAGGTTTTTGTTTGTTATTTTTTTGGCTAATCATAAGGCTAACTGCTGGGGCAAGCTGTCTATCTTTGATATGCAAGATGCTAGGTGTAAATGCCATAAAATCTACTCTCATATTGTGCTGATGATTTCCAGATCCTTAGATTCTGTCTTAACAACAGGAGCAGTGATGGAAAAGTGATCCTATTTATTTAGCAGGTAGACATAGTTAAAATCAGGCCTACAGTGCAAAAAAATGACAAAATTCATTTATCTAAAAAAATCTTCACATCTCATTCTACTTTGCTATCATCTTCAGGGATTTTCCCTCTAATTCTTTGTATGCTGGCATCTCCTTCCCCATTAAATTTGGGGAATTTGTGTACTTGAAACCTAATTTATGTGGCAAACAGAAGACAGTGAGATGTAAGCCTACATGAGGCAAAACAAAATCTAATTATATACTGAGATCTTTCTATCTCATTTTACATTGCTGATTATATTTCAGTTATTTTCTTCTATTTCCCAGTATTCTATACTCTCATAATTTTGGATTATTTGAACACTAAGGTTCATTCTAGATTTATGATACTATGTAAGATGCATGTCACTAATGACTAAAATTATACTCAGTTTCAAAACAGACAATTCAAACTATTTTTGGCAATCCTGATGTTAACTCCCAACTGAGTTAATCAATGAAAGAGAAGACAGAGTAACTAGAAGTGATATCTTTTCTCTAAATTCACAGGTACCTTCTAGTTATTTCTTTTTTTTCTTTTTAAAAATTTATATATTTATTTTCATCCATATGCAAGTGTATCTTTTTAAGTTACAAAATTTCCTTCCGTCCTCCCCTCCCACCCCCCTCTCTTCAGCATTGAACAGTCAGGTTAGCATTATACAAACATATTTTTGATAAACATGTTTACAATTTAGTAATTTTCAGTATGAGGAATTTGGACTAAGAGAGATTCATAAGAGATAGTTATTTAAAGTGTTCATCAGATTCTAAAGAGTTCTTTGTGTGTGTGCGCTTTGTTTTGTTTTGTTTTGTTTTGTTTTTCTCCTTCTGGAAGGGGATAATATTGTCCATAGCAAGTCTAATACAGTTGTCTTAGTTCTCTGAACTGCTGAGAGGAGCTGCTTCCATCAGGATTGCTCATCTCACAATGCTATTAACCTGTACATTCTTTTCTTGGTTCTACTACCTTTGCTCAGCAACGGATCCCAAAAGTCATTCCATGCTTCTCTAGAGTCTGACATTTATGATTTCCTATAGAACAATATTCCATAGAATAATATTCTATAGTATTTATGTATCATAATTTGTTTATTCATTCCTCTATTGATGGGCATCCCCTAAACTTCCAATTCTTTGCCTCTGCAAAAAAGAGCTACTATGAATATTTTAGAACATGTAGGACTTTTCCCTTATTTTAATAATTTTTTCTGGATATAGATCTAGAATTGGAATTGCTGGGTCAGAGTATGAGTAGTTTTAATGTTCTTTGGGCATAGTTCCAAATTGCTCTCCAGAATGATTGAATCCATTCAGAACGCCACCAGCATTGCATCAATGTCCCAAATAATCCCACAACCTCTCCAACATTGTTAATATTCCCTTTTTTCTCATCTTGGCCAATCTGATAGGTGTTGTTTTAATTTGCATTTCTCTAATCAATAATGATTTTGAGCATTTTTAATAAGATTATATATGGCTTTAATTTCTTATTTTGAAAACTCTCTGTTCATATCCTTTAACTGTTTATCAGCTGGGAAATGGCTTGTGACCTTATAAATTTGATGCAATTCTCTATTTTAGAAATGAAATCATTATCAGAACTCATAGTTGTGAAGATTGTTTCCCAGTTTTTGGCTTTCCTTCTAATTTTGGCAGCACTGATTTTATTACAGCAAAACATTTTTAATTTAATATACTGAAAATAATTCATTTTATAATTTATGTGCTTTAATTCTCATTTGATCATAAATTTAACCCTTTCCATAGATCTGATAGATAGAGTATTTCTTGGTCTATTAATTTATCTATGGTGTAGCTCTTTATGTCTAAATCCTGTACCCATTTTGACCTTATTTTGGCATAGGGTGTGAGATGTAGACCGATGCTTAATTTTTGCCATTTTCAAATTTTCCCAACAATTTTTTTCAAACACCTTCTAATTATTTCTGAGGTCCCACTTAATAGAAGATGACTACATATGGTCTTTCTTTCATCCTCCATAACACAAATTCCTAAATGCAAATATCCTAGGGAATACAAATATATTCTTTTAAATTTATACTTTGACCAATATTAATTTATATTAAATACTTTATTTGGACAAAATTAGAATGTTAAAACATTTAGGAACTAGAATAAATGTTAACATCATCTAGGTTATCTGCTTACTGTAGGAAAATTAGAGCTCTCAGGGACCATAAACACAATGAGAAAAATATCAAGGAGTACCATATAGGACGAGGAGAGTCATATATAGGCAGTATTAGGGAATTCAATACTACCTTCAGAATTTTATTAAACCTTATCTTTTTGTGAGACATATTCACTAAAATCAATTGACATTATTGTTAATATTGTTGTTCATTATTCCCACAATTACTCAATCAGATTAGCAATGTAGCTCTTCTTATTCCTATCTTATAGGTAACCAAATTGAAGTGTAGATTTGCCTAGAGTCATGTGATATCATATATTTGGACCGAGGATTCCAAGTCAAAGATATTTTGACTAAAATTAGTTTTTAATTAAAGCAATCTTTATGTCTTTAGAGCATTCAGGTAGTACTTTTTTCCTTTTAATTTTTTTTTAATTTAATGCAATGAGGTTAAGTGACTTGTTCAAGGTCATACAGTTAGGCAATTATTAAGAGTCTGAGCCAAATTTGAACTCAGGTCCTCCTGACTCTAGGGCCATAGGGCCTGACTCTCCTGTGCCAACTAGCTGCCCCATGTTCAGGTATTTTCAAGGTGATTTCACAAACTTTACATTTGAGTAAAATTCTCACTGCCAAGAATAGATTTTTAAATTTTGAGGGAACAAGTCATAATTTAAGGCTCCCCTACTTATAAGTGGGAATTTTATGTAGTAATCCCAAATCATGGTAAAATATTTAACTATACTATTAACATATTTGCCATCTCACCACAGTTAAATGATACATCAATTTCAATTTTAAAATGATTATTTGGATATTTGAATAATAATTAGAGTTGAGTTGAGGTTGTGTAAGGCTTCAGGTCAATTTTTTTAACTTATCTTTCCCTATTTCCTTTTAATACCCTTATTTTTTACCCAGGTCCAATTTTAATTAGGGAGACTCAATACTATCAGCTACATAAAGACAAATTCTCGGTTAAATATCCTTTTTGTGAGATTATTGTTTTGATTTGAGTTTAATGAAGAAGAATCGACAATTGCAATATCCTACTAATAAGTATCCTTACTGCAAGGTTACTCAAGTCAGTGAATACACCATTAAGCTGCCAAAATGATCTTTCTAGAGTACATGGCTAACAATTTGAATCATATATTTTATTTTAATAAATTTTTCTTAATTATATTTCTAAAGTACTTATCATTCATTTTTTAAATGACTTTTCAATTCTCTCTCCATATGAATTCCTTTCCTATACCGGGAGAAAGCATGTAATATCATATAAATTATAATTGTGAAGTCATTCCATTTTACCTGTGTTGTAGAAGAAAACAAACAAAACAACAAATAAGAAGGTAAAAAAGCATGCTTCTATCTGCACTCAGTGTTCATAATTCTATCACAGTGTGGGGAAAAGCAGTTTTCAACACGAGACCTTTAAAATCATCTCGGATCATTGTTTGTGATGAGAGAAATTTAGTCTTCAATAGTTGATAATCATTACAATATTGCTTTAACAGTACATAATGTTGTCTTATCTGTTACTTCACTTTGCATAAATTCATATAAGACTTCCTAGGTTATTCTTAAAACATCCAAATAATCATTTTGTATAGAATAATAGTATTTCATCTCAAAGACCAAATCTTCTTTAGTCATTTCTCAATTTCTCGATATCCCCTCAATTTCCAATTCTTTACCACCACAAAAAATGTTATTAAAAATAAATTTTTCACAACTAAATCCTTTTACCTTTTCTTTGATTACTTTGAATTACAGACCCAGTAGTAGTTTTCCTGGTTCAAAGGTTATGCAGATTATATAGCCCTTTTTGTTTTGTTGTTCTGTCATTTTTTTTTTTAGTTTTTGCAAGGCAATGGGGTTAAGTGGCTTGCCCAAGGCCACACAGCTAGGTAATTATTAAGTGTCAGGTCAGATTTGAACTCAGGTACTCCTGACTCCAGTCCTGGTGCTCTATCCACTGCACCACCTGGCTGCCCCTATTTTTCTTTTTTTTTATTAAAGATTTTACTTATTTTGAGTTTTACAATTTTTTCCCCCAATCTTTCTGCCCTTCCCACCACACCCCCACAGAAAGTAATTTGTCAGTCTATTACTTTGTTTCCATGGTATACGCTGATCCAAATTGAGTGTGATGAGAGAGAAATTATATCCTTAAGGAAGAAACAAAAAACATAAGAGATAACAAGATCAGACAATAAGATATCTGTTTTTTTTTCCCCTAAATTAAAGGGAATAGTCTTTGAACTTTGTTCAAACTCCATCCGTATTTTTCAATTAAATACAACTCTTAATAACTGCTTTTGGACTTCTTGGCAAAGATACTGGAATGATTTGTCATTTCCTTGTACAAGTAATTTTACATATGTGGAACTGGGACAAATTGTGTTAGATGATGTCTCCAGTATCACAGAACTGGTAAATATCTGAAATTAAATTTAAATGTAGGAAAAAGAATCTTCCTGACTCCAGACCTGTTACTCTACTATGTCAACTAAATTGCCAAATAGTCCTATGGGATATGTCCAAATTTTTATCCAGAATGTTCAACTCAGTTTAGACCTACACAGAGTCCATTATTAGCCCTGTATTTCCACAACCCTATCTAATTTATCACTTCATTTTCTGTCATGTTAGCTAAACATAAGTATAAAGGGGTAGTTCAGGGTTGTTTTAATTTTAATTTCTTTAGTCAATTGTTATTTAGAGCAGTTTATATGATTATAGTTTTAATTTCTTCATCAAAAACTGCCTATTCAAATCCTTTGATCATTTATCAATTGGGAAGTATCTCATATTCTAATCAATATTATTTTATTTTATATATATATATGAGAAAAATACCTTTATTAGAAATATTGATGGCAAAAATTGTTTTCCAGCTTTCTGTTTTTCTTCTCATATTGGTTGCATTGATTTTGTGAATGTGGAATTTTTTAATTTAGTGTAATCAAAGTTATCCACTTCATATTTTGTGATGTTCTGCATCCCATGTTTGGTCATAGGTTCTTTTCCTCTCCATGGATCTCATAGATAAACTATCCATTTTTTCTTCCAAATGAATTATGGTATGACTATTGATAAATCATGTGCCCATTTTGACTTCATCTTTCTATAGTGTGTCAGATATTGAATTATGCCTTATTTCTGTTTAGGGTGAACTACATGGTATATTGAATAGGACCCCAGCCCTGGAATCAGGAGAACATGAGTTCAAATCTGCGCTCAGTCACATGATACTTATTAAGCTGTGCTGTTGATGTGTACAGTGTTCTCTTGATTCTGCTCACTTCTCTCAGCATCAGTTCATTCAAGTCTTTCCTGGCATTTCTGTATAGGGTCTTAAAAGTCCACTAGAAGATAAAAGAGAGATAAAGTTTCCAAATAAAAATAAGCGGAGAATGAATGGAAAGTAAAGATAGTTGAAGCTCACTTGAGTTGAGAGTGTGAATAGAGGGTTTGAAAGTAAATCATTTGGAGTTATGAAAATAGAGCTTTGAGGAAAGTTTTTAGCACTTAGAAAATGTGTATGTAGTTAGAGAATGTGGTCACAGTGCTTTTATTGGGCAATTAGAGGATGTGATCACAATGTTTAAAAACTGCTAATTTTTTCATTTGGTTATATTTTAATTACAAGTTTGTTCTAAGAAGAGAGATGTTTGCTGCTAGTTATTATGAAAATCATAGAATTATATACCTGAAATAGTATGGATTTAATATATTTCATATGGGATGGGGTGGCTAAGTGGCGCAGTGGATAGAGCACTGGCCCTGGAGTCTGGAGTACCTGAGTTCAAATCCGTTCTCAGAAAGACTTAATAATTACCTAGTTGTGTGGGCTTGGGCAAGCCACTTAACCCCACTGCCTTACAAAAAACAACAGCAACAACAACAACAACAAAAGAAGCATATGGGAAAATTTCTGTGTCTATAAATGTGCGCACACCAAATGAAGTTATGTCTATTAGCAATTTAAAACACATTCCATCAAGTTCTAGCATTTATCAACTGAAATCTATATAAATAAATGTCAGCATGGAATTACATGACTATCATACTAAAATTTCATTCTTGGAATACAATTGCAATAATGCATTCCAATCTTTATATGGAGTATATTGATATTATGTTTATTTTTCATATTTTAGGGAACATAATCGGACTTAAAAGAGTGAAGTGAAAATGAAAAAATGTGACTTGAAAGTTTTCGAAAGAAGTTAGCTTTAAACAATGAACCCTGTAGATAGAGGTGATGGAAGTCAATGACCTTTGAGAAAACTGAAATTTTGAAGATTATTTGTAATTATATATGCAGTTGGGTGGCACAGTAGATAGAGTGCCAAGTCTGTAAACAGAAAGACTCATTCTCAGAAACTTCGAAGCTGTTTGACCCTGGACAAATCACTTTACCCTTTGTTGTTTCAGTTTCCTCATCTAGAAAATGAGCTGGAGTAGGAAATGGCAAACCACTTCAATGTCTTTGCTAAGAAAACCTAAAGAGGGGATCACAAAGAGTGGGATACGATGGAAACAAATGAACAACAAACTCTGTAATTGTAAATTCTGATTTTCTTTGATTGAGTTTTTAATCCTAAAACTAAATTATAATATATTCTTAATTAAAGAAAGATTTGTTCTCCTATTAGAATAATTTTGATGTTTGATCCTCTATAGATTAATCACACATTAATGAAAAATACACTTGATATTTTGCATTAAAGCAATGTACTTAGAAGCTTCAGGAATAAGAATTAAAAAAATTAAAAGTGTAATTGGTTTAAAATTATTCTATATTGGATTTTTAATCTGATTAGTATAGGATGATAAATTGATAGATGGGTGACATGATTTTCTATGTAAGAGTATTTGGAAATGCAATTAATTAAATTTGTTTGGCAGTAAGTTTTGTTTTATTTTTTTAAAACAAAATATGGTTTGTTATTGTTAAGCTTTCATTTTTTTCTTGAATAGTGAGTTTTGAGAAATCACTGTGTAAGAAGTGCTATAAATATGAAAAAAATATCATCTTGAAAGTTTTATAATTGTATATTAGGAAAAAATTTTCCTTCATAAGCACTTATAAAATGTGTATGTATTTAGATAATGTGGTCACAGTGCTTTTATTGGGCAATTAGAGGATGTGATCACAGTGTTTAAAAACTTCTAATTTTTTCATTTGGTTATATTTTAAATACAAGTTGGTTCTAAGAAGAGATGTTTACTGCTAGATTATTTATGAAAATCATAGAATTGTATAGCTGAAATAGTATGGATTATATATATATATATATATATATATATATATATTCTGGATCAAACAGTCTTACATGTACACATGCATATAATATATATTTTGGTATGTATGTATGATTGTATGTATGTGGTTATCAGTCAACCTGGAAGTTGACAAAGTAGCTACTACTACTTTTCTTCTATTTCAGTTGAACTATGGTGTTTTCTCTTTAAGGCTCTAATCACAGAATGTGATTTTTCTCTATTTCCAATATTTTATTTCTACTCCAGGGTGGATTTAAACTAGTTAGGATGAATATTATAAACCTTTTCATGTGTTTAATGTTAACATGAGGAAAATTATAATAATAATAATTATAACTATTATTACCAGGACATTAGGAAAACAATAATAATATTAATGATTAAACATCTTAAAATACGGAAGAGATACATGCTTAATTATTATTAGTAAGAGTTTTCTACACATATAATTATTGGTCCTCTCAGAAATGGACTAACAATTCAACATTTTTATTCTATGATGTCACTGCTATCTAATTCACTATAATAAATACAATATGCTAATAAAGATTCTCATGAACAAACTATCTTAAGTTAATTGAACATTTTGTCTTTATTCCACTGCCTCACTAAGTTAAAATAAGCTTATGGGTCAGTCTTTCACAGTCATAATAGATCAAGCTACTTCCATTTTTGAACCCTTCTCTCTCTTTTACCCATTATCTATTGTAGAAAATAAAAGATCAGATTGAGATTCAAGACTTGCCATAATGTGGATCTAATACACATTTCTCTCATGATCTCTGATTTCTTAGCTTTTTACAATTAACCAATCAATGACCATGTATTTATGAATTGCCATATATTTTGACAAGTCTTGGGCATTCAAAAAAAATTTGAGTCAATTCATGCCATCAAACTGATGTTTTCCATGTATTCCAATAGAGCAAATAAGAGGTGTATGTGTATTTGCATATGTAAATGGAATATATATATATATATTTGTATATATAATATATATAAATGATGCATATGTAAATACATAATATATGCAGGAAAAGAAAAAGAAATAGCAGTTGTAGAGGATGGAAAATTTGCATGTAAAAGGTTGAGCACAAACTGATTTTTAAGGACACAAATAATTCTAAGAAGGGATGAGTAATTATCCAAGGTAAAGAGAAATGTCAACGAAAAATATTAAGATATGAGGAACAATATGAGGAACAGGAACAGTTTTATGATGAACAGTAAGAAGGTAAGTTTGATTCAACTAAAGAGAGTGTAAAGGGGAGTAATCTATAATAAAGCTAGAAAGATAGATTTGTCACTAAGTGGCAAATAGCTTTATATGGCAGAGTAGGAAATATTTGATACTAAACATAATTAGAAACTGCTAGATTATTGAAGAAGGGAGTTACATGGTCAGATTTGTGCTCTAGGATATTTAGTTTTGACAGCTATTTGGAGAACTGATTAGAGAGAAGAGAGATTTGAAGCAGGAATATCAAATAGTAGGTGATTACTAGAGTTCAAGTGAGAAGTTATAAGGGCTCATGATTCGGTGCTGTTTTAATACTACAAATGTAGAATCAGAACCAATCAGATGTGGCAATTAATTGAGAATATGGAGTGAGGAAAAGCGAGTAATCAAAGATGATTCTGAGACTGTGTACCTAAATGATTCAAGGAATAATGATATCTTTGGAAGGTACAAGGATTATAAATGAGTTTAGTTTAGGATAAAAGAAAATGCATAAATATTATTTTGTCTGTGTTGAATTTATTTTTTGTTTTAAACCAATGTTGCCTTGCTGATTGGTTTAATAAAAGTGGACACTCTGTTGGGGAATCATTTGCTAAATTTTGCATGGGTGCTAACTCACACAATGTGCCATAAAATTGGAATAGCTTTTTGTATTGCTATATGTATAGCAATATGTAAGAAAAAAAACATTGACCATCAAAGATGAAATATAAATTAAAACTTGATATTCCATAAATAAAACCAAGGGATAGAGATCCACTTTCCTTGTTCTTCTAGTTTAAAAAAAAAGAGGGAAAAATAGTAATTTTTATTATCCTCACTCCCTTTTCTCCTACCTTAAATAAAGCTAATATTTATGACTATTAATAAATATAACAAAAACATTAACATTTATTAGAAACTGAAATGAGTATCACCACAGTTTCACACAGTCAACAGAGATTTAAGCTGTTATAATACAAAAGCAAAAAGCCAAAAAAGTAAAAAAATGAAAATAAAATGAAATGAAATAAAGACAGGGAAAGAGATGGTCGCTTTCTTATTTCAATGTTCCTTTTATGCTAATACCTCACAGTTTCCTTCAGTAATGGCCCCATTAACTGCCATGAGAGTATTTGTAGGAGAAAAGTGATACCTGGAGATTAAGACGTAAAGTTACTAAGTGCATTTTTAGGAACCAGGAAGATTTCTTGGTGAGGAAGTTAATGTTCCAGAGAAATCTTTGTTTATCCGACAGTCTTTATGACTGTGCTGTTGTCTTCACGCGGTACCTTAATTCCAACCCACCATAAGGCTGTCCAGATGTTTAAAATAAAAGGCCCATTTGGGTATTATCAGAGATTACTGAGAGGAGATAGACAGACATGATGTTTAGCTATGCAACATAAATTCCCAGAGTGTGTGCTATCCAATAAACTCAGCATCCTTACCCTGCTGAAAGCCTAAGCTAATAAATCATAGAAACGAGAGGCAGGTCTCAAATGCAATTTACCTCGAGCCAGCTGCCATTGGGGAGGGGGGAAGAAGTAGGGGTATAGGGAAGGGAAATGTGCCTTGTCCAGCTGACAGTTTGGCTCATTGAAGGAGGTCTGGAATACGTGCTTACTTGCCCAGAGGATGTTAATATTTTGCTCAATTCTACATCACCAATTCTCTACCAGCTTATTATGCTTTGAGAGAAAAGCTGCCTAGTATTTGAAATATATCCCTCTTCAAGATCATCTATAGTGTAGCCTCAAACTATCTCTACAGCTATGTTTCTCAATACTCCCTAATGAATATTTTAGTTTACACAGATATATTATTCTATTTACTATCCCATCATAAAACATTACCCTTTACCCCCCAGTCTCATGTCAAAAGCCTAAAGGGACTACTCACTATCTAAAGGTCATTCCCCTCATTTGTCAGACTGATTTTTTCACACCATTCCAAATACCTTGATTGAACTAAATACTGATATGTTTAACCTTCAATTTCTTGATCCTTACTCAAAGCCAATGGCTCCTTTTTAAAGATTATAGAAAACTGATTATGTTTTTTTAATCCATATCATAAACATTCTAAAGTTATAGATTTCCACAACTGACATTTGTAGATTTCCACAACTGACATTTTTCTTTTTGTAACTTTTTATGTATATAGTTTGTTTTATGTATCTCTCTACCTTAAATAATGAGTTCCTTGTGAAGCAATGTTGAAATTTAATTTTCTTCATGTCCCTAACCTGTGCACAGTCCCGAGATGATTTATAAGTGTTTAATGATTAATTATATTAAATATAATACATATTAGGCATACCTTCAGGCATACTTCAATGCTAAACACATAAATATATAAACAAACACATATACATTTGAGAAGCAATGCAACATAAAGGATAGAGAGCGCCTCTCATGGTCATGAAGAGTAGGAAGACCTTTTCTAACATAATATTGGTTTTGAGATGCTAGATATATGAAACTAGTCCCTTAACAACAATCCTTTTGTTGTTTTTAAAACTTTACACTGTTTCAATTGGTGTATACCTTTTGGTATCCCTCAAATAAGTTATTCCACATCCTAAGTCTTCATTTTCATTGCCGATCCCATATATCTAGAATCCTTTCTCTCCTCATTTGCAATTCCTGCCTACACTGACTTTCTTCAAGACTCATCTCAAATTCTATTTGTTCTAAGAGGTCTTCTCAAGTACCCCTTCCACTGCTAGTGCCTTCGCTTTGACTTTACCTCCCACTTTCACTGGAATATGTGTCATATTCCAGTAAAAATGATTATTCAATGCTTATGAGTTAATGTTACTTTTAGCAAAAATTTTCTCTTGGTTTACTTGTTCCAATTTAGATTTCTCCCTAGAGTTCAATTCCTGAAGTGTCAATTCTACTCCTTCCTATAGAGTAATAGAGACTGTGTTTTAATTAATTGCAAATGCAGTAGTTTCACTGTTACTGAAAGTATTTCAATATAAGGTTTTCCTTATAAGAGTTAAATAGCCTTTGCTTGTATACTTCAAAAAAGTGGCACTCTCAATAATTCTAGGCAGTCTACTATGCTCATTGGTAACTCTAATTGTCAGGAATTTCTTTGTGAAATAAAACAGAGAATACAATGATATTCCTATTAATAATAAAAACAAAGAGATTATCTTTGGTTTTATGTATATGGAGAACTCACAAATAAGGGAACTTCCTCTGCCAAGATATGTTGACATCTTCTGGGTAGTTATAATTTTAGATAGTTCAGATGACATACACAGGCACATAGCTCATACAGACAAAGATGGAATTTGAGCTCTTATTTTCCTAACCCTAGAACCAGCTCTTTATCTACTACCTAAAACTATTTGATGATCATGATCATGATGATGCTATTCACCACCTCAAAGTTCAAGACATTGCCTGTGACATGTAGGTAAGTTATGAAAAGGCACTAATGAAAAGGCAAGGGAATGTTATCCAGGGTGGTATACAAAAAGGATATTATTTCCCTGAGAATAGTCATTACCATTATCATCTTCATCATCGATATCATCAAAGCTAGTATTTATGAAGCACTCTTATGTAATTTCAAAGATTTTTATAAATATATCATTTCATACTCACAAGAACACTGGTGTCTAGGTCCTACTATAAGCTGAGACATACACAGTTTAAGTGATATGAGTAAGGTCATAGGACTAGAAAATGTCTAAGACTAGATTTGAGACTGAGTCAAGTCTTCCTCAATAACTAGCTGCCTTGGACATGACACACCAAGTGGATGGCAACAAACTAGTGAATTTTGGAGTCAGAGGTTAAGTCTAGGGTTTCCTACTATAGAAGTATTAATTTCCAATTTGAGTTAAGGAAACTTGTCAGTGTAATAAAACTCCTACTCAGAGTCAAATAAATTTGGGAGGAAATGCTTTAAGACCACTAGAAATCATTATGATACTTGGCTTGACACAAAAGACTGAGAAATTAGTGGAGCTCTTTTATAATCTCAAGAAGGAAAGCTACAGGGAAACAAACAAGAAATCCCAATATTCGAGCTTCTAGAATTGCTTCAGTACAGATGGTGCAGATCACTTAAGTGAGCAAAACACAAATGTTCTTGAAATGAATTAAAGATTAAAATTTCCATGATGAATATATATTATAATGAAATCATAATAATTTTATATGAGAAGACTTCATATTGCATTTATATGTATATCTTTATATCAAAATTGTCCAAGTGACATTATAATATATCATAAGACAACTGGAAAATCAAAAGAAATAACTCTATTATTAAACCTTGATTAGAGAAAATTGAATTTAAAAAAAGGCTACTAAACATCTTAAAAATGAAAAGTTAAAGACTAACAAATATTCACCAAATTTTTCACCAGAAAATTTTCTTAATAATAAAGTAGGTTAAAACACAATACCAGTTTCCTAAGAGAGTTTTAAAAGAAGATGCTTACACTTGGACTTTTTTTAGAAAATGGTTCATTTAGAGTTTTATTCCATGTATACAAAAAGGAGACATTGAAGTATGTAAGGTTCAGAAAGCATGCATTTTGTATGACCATAATAAATAACTGAATTTTGTTAAAGTATTTGACAGACTTGCACAGAATAATACATTAATTTACCCCATTAATGAAGTTCCTACCTAAAGCTCTGAGTGCCCTTCCTGGGTCTTTGCTAAACCAAGTATTCTAACTATGACTGGACTGACAGCCTCATCTCCTACCTCTTACTGGAGGCTATTGATCTTCAGACTCACATCCTTTTGTCAGAAATCATATCTACTCAATCTCTATATAAAGATGGTGTATCAGATTTCCCTTGGCTAGAAAACCCTCCTTCTAGCCTGTTGTATTTTGCAACAAATAAACACCTCCCTTGTCCAGGAGATTGCACAGAAAAATCTCAAATTATCTTTTTTTGTGTTTATCTTTCTCACATATATAGGTATTTTTGCTTCAACATAAACAAACAGTTTTAGAACATATATATATATATATATGTGTGTGTGTGTGTGTGTGTGTATACATATATATATATATGCAAAATGTCTCTAATTCACATATATAGCTAGAAACTTCTCTACATAAACTTGTTTAGCTACTACCCATTATTGAAATACAAATTATTATTTTTGTTTTTGCAAGGCAATTGCAGTTAAATGACTCGCCCAAGGTCACACAGGTAGGTAATCATTAAGTACCTGAGACCTCATTAGAACGCCAGTCCTCCTGACTCAAGGGCCAGTACTCTATCCACTTTCCCACCTAACTGCCTCCTAATATTCAAATTGCTTTCAGAATTCTTTAAAACCATTAGAACATCTTAGGTGACTTTAAATTTCCAATATATATTATTAATTCCAATATATATATATAACAAAACAAACCATAAGAATAACACACAAATTACTAGATTGTACAAAGCAATTTTTCCATTATTACCTTATTCATGAACCCAGAGATCTATCCCAAAAGGGGCCATAATTTTTGATATTTGCCATACTGCCCTTCAAAGCCATCACATATTAATCCAAGGCTTTAAAATATATTATTTAAATAACTTATATATTCACAAGAGATAATTATATATAATCTCTTTGCAGTTACAAAAGAAAATTGCATAATTGATAAATTCCTCTTACTCATCAATATATTACTTTGCAGTGGAGCCACAGAACTGCTATTTGTTCAGTTATCCCTCAGAGACTCCCCCCCAGCTGTCTGCAGTTACCAAGAGTAAAGTCCACATTTTTAACTTCTTTAAAATTAAACATACATTATTAGTTTGCATTAAGCATAAGATTTTTATTTAAACATCTCATTCCCCTTAGAACAGGAACAAAGTGAATATTCCATTATCTTTATACTTTTGTCTTCAGGACCTCTTTACCCAAATCCTCTCAAAATCCAATCTCATACATGTTTATATGTATACATTTAAAACCCTAATGCAGTTATAACTAAACTTCCCAGCAGTTTAGTTTGATGAAGATTGTAGAGTACCTTATAAGGAGAATTCAACAATCACATTCTAAAACTCCATCCAAAATAAAAATACATGTTAGAATTATTAGTCTTAACATTAAAATGAATTAGAACTTTTTCCCCAAAAGAAATCAGCAAATATCCCTGATAACATAATTAGTTTTTTCTTAGTTAACCCAAAACCACTTTCCTTTAACCCAAAGGTGTTAGAATAAAGTTTAAAATCCCAAACCACTTTAACAAGCTAGATTATTTAATTCCTTCCATTCTGTACAAATTTTCTCAGAATGTAACAATACTGATAACCCTCTTTCAGGGGCAGCTAGGTGGTGCAGTGCATAGAGCACTGACCCTGGAGTCAGGAGGACCTAAGTTCAAAATCTGGCCTCAAATACTTAATAATTGCCTAACTGTGTGACCTTGGGCAAGTCACTCAACCCCATTGCCTTAAATATTAAAAAAAAAAAATAAATACTTCGAAACCATTTTAAAAAAATAACCCTCTTTTAAAAGCCACAGAATGTTTCCCAAAACTCCAGTTCAGAAACCTTAAAAACAGTTAAAAGTCAGGAATGCAGCACATTTAGACCATGTGGCCAGAGCAGAGACATTCATTAAACATTATTTCTGTTCAACAAATGTGTCTCCTCATCCCTGGATTTTGTATTTTCTTCCTTTACCAATCACATATCCCACCTATGGAAGGGTCTCTTTCCCTTTAAGGCTTAAGCACTTTAACCCCCCCCCCCCCCAGCATGGGCAGGTAGGGGGCACTCCTCAGCTGAACTCAGTTTAGTTTAGAGTTCAAGTCTTAAAAAGATAGGGGATGGGATCAAGTCTAATATGTTTCTAAGACTACCATATGTCCAACCCCACCCCCAAGCTCCTCCCCACAACCCAGGGTAAAAAAATAGTTCTTTCCCAGTCATAAGAATAAGAAATCTTCCCTCCTATAACTTCTCAAACTTTCCCTTAAAAGTTCTTTTTCTCTCCTAAACTCTTCTCAACCACAGCTTTTTCTCCTTAAGAGTCCTCTTCCCCTTTTCTCTTTAACTCTACAACCAGCACAGCTGCCAAGGGTCAGTGAGGGAGGGACTGATCTCCAAGAGGGGGAGACCTCACACCTTCTGAAAGTTCCCCCACCTTCTGAAGCTCCTGGGTTCAACTCCCAGCACTGCCAGTTTAAAGCTTAAGCTGAGTTCAACATCCAGAAGTACCTAGCACAAACATTTACACAAGACAGGACATAGAACAAACACATATATCCCTAGGTAGGAA